>NW_006921463.1:0-83500 GCF_000392275.1 Phaeoacremonium minimum UCRPA7 | reverse complement strand
CTTCGATATATCAACGGGTTTGCCGACCTAAACAAAAACAGCGGATCGGCTAAGTACTGGATCACATTCTATGACGGGGCAAATTGTATCCAACATGATGCGCCTTGGATGTCATTTTCATGTGCCGAGACAGAAGGGCAGTGCTTTCAGTTCCCATTCAACATTGGTAGTTTTTTGCTTCACCAAGAAGAGGAAGACCCTGGCAAGCACTGCCATCTGAATAGTGTTGAAGGAGTAGGCAGCAGAACCGGAGTCAATTACGGCATGAATATTTTCATATTTGGGTTGCTCGCATATTTTCTGGCGACATAATCATGATTTGAGAAGCCTATATTATAATGATGAAGCTTGGTGTATGAGACTCATGACGATATTGTTCGAACTGAATCAAATCTGATTGAAGAGGTTACCAATATTAGCTCATTCTTACCTTTCCAAGTCCTAGCTATGCACGGCCGTCCTTTTTGGCTTGCTGCTGTCCGATTTGCACATCTGTCATGAACTTACTCATCTTCCATGCTGGCACACCCTTTTCGTACATTTCGTCTAGCTCGGCCGGATTGCGTTGGGATGGCTCTGGCACGAAAAAGTATACTACCACGCACGTTACAGCACCCGTGCTGAAGAACAGCCAAGCAGTCTTGTATCCCCAATTCGCACCATTCACATCGACTAGAGTCTCAGTTGTTAGTCTGTGGTTCCATAGAACATGATGATGAATAGACATTACTTACGCATAACCGGAAGAGCTGTGTTGAACGTCAATCCAAACACGACGGATGCGCCTGCGGCTAGGCCAGCTGTCCTGGCACGTAGTTTCTGGGATGCGACTTCGCCAACGAAGGCCCAACCAAGGGATCCAACTTTTTGGCAAAGAATTAACATAAGTGTCTAAGTACAAAAAATCATTGTAACTCACGGGCATTACTGAAGAAGGACCAAACACAAGCAACAAATATGAGGAAGTTCTGCAATGGCGAGGTTTTCGGCACGAACCCGAGAATGCCAACCACCAACATCGTGAGCGTACAGACAATTGCTGCGACGAAAACAATTAGGCGACGACCGAACTTATCTGTCACGAGAATGAGAGTAATAGAAGTCAAGAGAGCGATAATTGCTGTGTAAGTCAGCAATGCTCGACCATGATCGAGCAATGTATTTGGTATAACCAAGCGCAACTTACTCAGAATAGTTGTTATCAAAAACGCGTTGCTGAATCCACTCTGCTTGAAGAATAAACTAGCATAAGTCGAGAGAAATGATAGACCAGTCAGTTGCTGAGCGCATGCTGGTAGAGCTGCACCAAGAGTTCGACGAGCATTTGGGCCTTGAAAACACGCAAGATATGAACGTAAGAGCTGAGTGAAGCTCTCATGATCGAGCCCAAGTTCACGTCTCTGTCGGTGCTCTTCGAGAATCGTGTTTTTTATGATGGCATATTCGGCTTCGACATCGTATCCGTCAACCTTTCCATTGACGCGGCGTAATGCGGCCTTACCTTTCTCATCTTGATCTCGCTCCGCATAGTAAGCTGGGCTCATTGTTAGTAGATCTGTATGCTTATGTTCGATGCTTCTAGGATCTCTGACCTGGGGTCTCTGGAAGCCAGATGAAGATGGGCAACATTATGCCTAAGAATCCCCATTGAGTAAGGATTGGAGCTTTGTAATTCAAGGGATTTGTAGCTTGCACGAGTGTGAGTACAAGCGGCGCGAAGAATTTTCCAATTGTGTTCCAAAAGCCGTAGGCGAGAACCATTGCTCCTCGAATATTTGCCGGTGACCATTCAGTGACATATATAGGCAGTGTGGCCTGAAGAGATCCAACTCCTATCCCGGCTAAGAGTTTTGCCCCTGACCAGTCCTTCCAGTCGCGAACAGCACTTTCCAGGGCGATAGACTTCAAGAACACAGCGAGTCAGCGTGCTGAACCCAACGACCAAGCCCCCCACGGTACCGCATACTACCTACGCCAGCAAGGATAATCCAGAGAAGATACAAAGTCATTTTTCGACCGATCCGGTCAGAGACTGGGTTAAGAAGAATCATGCCGACAAGCTGGCCCAATGATTGCATCGCACCCCACAGCGCAGTATATTGCGCATTCAGAGTATTAATGCCCTTTTCATTGGGAAAGCCCAAGTGATTGATGAATCCTTGGTTTGCAATGACATTTCCTTTAGATAGGTCAGATCAGGCGAGGTGGAACAGCATCAATTTGTAGTAGCACTCACCGTTGAGAGTATATTGATATCCATCAGCTGCGGCAGCAATACACAGGAGATTGCACACAAGGACAGCCTTCGATATTTAGTTCCTGACATAAAGGTGGGGGAGCTTTATGACTTGCCTTGCGAAACCGTTTGACCGTCGCCCAAAGACCTAGCTGGTCATAGCAAGATTTGAGAACAATCTCCCGTTCCGTCTTCAGGCCTAGCAAGTCCCTCTCCACGTGTTCGGTGCTAGCTTCGACTTTAATATCGTCGGCGTCAACACGTCTAGTCATTCTGCATTTGCAATGATGGTCAACCGATGTGTAAAACACAAATCGTTCTATTGACCCGAAGACCTCTAAAGCTCGTCAAATCGTCAAACGCTAGTTGGAAAGAAACGGGGGGATGAAATAAGGATCTCGAGAGAGGCCGTCATAATATTAAGAGACAATGCCAAGAGAAGCCATCGACTTCATGTAGTTTCGCTTAACTAATTCCAGGGCCTCGGGCGTTGATAATGCGAGACAACGCACTAATTCTTGGAAAAAGAGCATCCTCGATGGAGTATTACCCCATGTCTCGGCAACTAGATGCTGTCAATATGACCCAACCATCCGGCTACCAGGGTGTCATCCATGCGGGGGATGGGGAAGTGCCGGGCGTTAGTCCGGGGAAGGCACCGGTGCCGCAGATCTCCCCACATCAGGATCGACATGTCTAATTCGATTGGGTGTTTCATGAATGGGAGGACGCAATGTAATGTAGAGGGGCTTGCTTACCCAGCATTAGGAGGCATTTCGCGAGAATGAAACGCCGAGCATCGGCCACCATGGGCAGCATCCTAAGTCATGCTTAGTACTATCCCAGATATTGCTTGATATCTGCAGTATAAAAACGATTATATAATAACAAGCAGTTATTTACCTAGTAGATTCTTAGATTGAACGAAAGGCGAGCATCAAGATGTCTGTATCTATCGCACAGGTGAGCGCTGAGCACCATTATGATGGCTTCGGTATTTTCACACCAACTCCGCGGCTATCCTGGCGTTTCAATGCGACCAAATTAGAAGGCTGGAAACAGGCATCTTATGATCTGAAAATATTACGCAATGGGCAATCCGAATCTTATCACGTTGCATCTTCAGAATCTGTCTTTGTCCCTTGGCCGTCGTCCCCACTGTCGTCCCGCGAGGTTGCGGAAGTCCAGGTTAGGGCCAACGGCGCTGATGGCTCGAGAACGGATTGGGCAAGTGTCACTATCGAGGTTGCACTCCTCAGCCGGTCGGACTGGACTGCCAGTCTCATCTCCGGCCCGCCTCAGAGCAACGAGGAAACCAAGCGGCCGTTCCGACTACGCAAATCATTTAATTGCGCTTCTATAGGTCAGGCACGTTTATATGCTTCGGCTCATGGCATGTATCAGGTTGAGATCAACGGAAATACTGTCGGCGACCATCTACTAGCTCCTGGTTGGCAGTCATATAAACACAGACTCCACTATCAAGTCTATGATATTTCGTGTCTCTTGACAGAAGGAAAAAACGTCATCGGCGCATACATTGCTGAAGGATGGTTTGCTGGAGGTCTCGGCAGAACAACAGTTTATAACATTTGGGGTACCCGTCTAGGCTTCCTCGGTCAAGTTGAAATTGAGGGTAAGGTTGTCTGCTCGACCGATGACAGCTGGGACATTCTGGAGGGGCCGCTTATCGCAGCGGAGATTTACAATGGAGAGATCTTTGACTCAAATCTGGATGATCCTTCCTGGTCAACAATATCTTCGTCATTCGACAGCAAAAATAAAGCGGAAATTCTACCCTTTCCGTCTGCTAAGCTCATTGCCCCTAACGTCGCCCCAGTAAAGCAAATAATGGAGGTTAAGCCGCAAAAGATCATAACTACACCGAAAGGAAAGAAGGTTTTGGATTTTGGGCAAAATCTGGTTGGTTGGCTCAGGATTGAAATAGATATCCCTGGCCATGCTGGGGACACACTTATAGTTCGACATGCCGAAGTCCTGGAGAGTGGAGAGCTGGGGACAAGACCGCTTAGAGCAGCAAAGGCGGAAGAGATAATTCACCTAGGCGGCAAGACGAAAGGGTATCAACCAAGATTTACCTTCCATGGCTTTAGGTAAACTACTGATTCTCTTGCTTGTTATCCAATAAAGAAACTAACCATATTGTCGCTAGGTACGCTGAGGTTAGCGGATATGATTCATTTACTATCAATGACTTTACCGCGATCGTTATCTCTTCCGACCTACGAAGAACTGGCACCTTCGAATGTTCACACGATCTCATCAATAAACTTCATGAGAACACTGTTTGGTCAATGAGAGGCAACTTTCTATCTGTCCCCACCGATTGTCCTCAGAGAGATGAGCGTCTGGGCTGGACAGGGGACATTCAAGTCTTTGCACCAACAGCGAACTATCTTTTTGATACAGCTGCCCTGCTTGGGAGTTGGTTGGAGGATCTCGAAGCAGACCAAATTGATGCTAACGGAGTCGTGCCCATAATCATCCCATCAATTCCTAAACAGAATCGTGAGAACCGACCTATGGCAATTTGGGCGGACGCAGCCATCATCACCCCATGGGACCTCTATAACTTCTTTGGCGATAAGAATACCTTAGAAAGACAATGGGAGAGCATGTGCTTGTGGCTTGACAAAGGCCTTCCACGGGATGAGCGAGGATTCTATTCCACTGCTACTCCACAGTATGGCGACTGGTTAGACCCTCGCTCACCGCCTCAACTTCCAGGTCATTGCCCTACTGATCCATTTATGGCTGCCAATGCCTATCTGATATATGTCACCGAGCTTGCGGTCGATATTGCAAAGATCATCGACAGACCAGACGCGGCTGCTAGATATTCTGACCAAGCTTCGAAATTACGGAAATTATTTATTACGGATTATATCACCCCGTCAGGGCGGCTCGTGAGCGATACCCAGACAGCATACTCCCTAGCGCTCCGCTTTGGCCTGTTTTCTGACAGCCATCTTGACACAGCTAAAAATCGATTGGGATATTTGACTAGATGGGAAGCCTTCAGAATCACAACAGGCTTCGCAGGGACGCCGATCATACTGGAAGTGCTCGCAGATAATGGGATGCTAAATCTTGCTTATCGGATGCTTCAAGAGCGCGATGATCCAAGTTGGCTCTATCCCGTCAGAATGGGCGCAACAACAATCGTGAGTTCAGCCAAGCTGTTGTTCAATTGTCTAAATAATACTAATATGTCTGTATTCACAGTGGGAACGGTGGAATTCGATGCTACCTGATGGCTCTATAAACCCAGGACAGATGACGTCTTTCAATCATTATGCTCTAGGTTCTGTGTGCGCATTCTTACATAGTCATGTTGGTGGTCTCTCGGCATCGTCTCCAGGATGGAGGACAGCTCTCATGCGACCTCAGCCGGGGGGAACCCTTCGTCACGCAACAACGTCTTATGATTCGCCATACGGACCATATTCTGTGAGTTGGAAGTGTGAGGGATCAACGATGCTTACGACCGTCAAGGTGCCGCCGAATGGAGAGGCGCGAGTTGTCCTCCAGGGCGTAGACAAGACAGTAGGTAGCGGGGAACATTCATTTGAGACTGAGTGGCAACAAGATCCAGAATGGCCTCCAGACATTATCCAGGGTCCTCAGGGGCTGGAAGTTGATTCTCACTTTGTCCCGTAATGACGACCTAAACCTCCACGGGCCACAACTAATGATTTGTAGTATTCAAGACAGTAGGATTATTTTAATGGCACTAAAATCCGACTCGAGCGAATGTCTGCGAGATGAGATAATAACTACACTTCCATCGCACAAGGATATGAGATGTCCAGCTTCATGCCTGCTTCGTCTCTGCTATTGCTTCAAAACAGCTTTGAGGATAGCAGGACAGTCCTTTGGATCCATCATCATATCAATACACTTCATCAAGCAGATGTGTTAGTTAATGCCACGACTGATAAGAGATTTCTCAGAGCATACCTGGGGAAAAGTCGCTGTCTGGACCTTCTCATCGGCAAGCACAGCATCAAGCTCCGCAGCCTTGCTAACTTTGAACGTATTTACGGCAACTTCTGGGGAGAACGCTTGGAATAATAAGCCATAGTCCCTAATTGGAACGTCATTGTACGAGGCCTCCATGCCATTGAAGTAACGCTCCACCGTGTACCCATAGTTGTTGAGAATAATTCTGGGAGCCCATGTCAGTGAGATAAACTTAAGTACAACATATGGTTGGGAAGTAGTACACAATGGGTACGATTCCATGCCTATTGAGAATGGCAAATGCTTGAACAGTAAGCTGAAGACTTCCCTCGCCCGTCAGGAGAATCATCCACTTGAAGGTGCCCATCTGCTTAGCAGCAATAGAGCCACCTATAGCAGCACCTGCCGCATATCCAATACTTCCATACACAGCTTGGGTCCGGCCTTTGGCTCCTGTAGGAAATGTCGTCAATTGGATCCCAACCTGGGCGGTTCCTGTCTCGGAAACAATCAAGTCCCCAGGCCGGAGGAAGGATGAAAGTCGCTGCACACCAAGTGTTACGCGCTATTAATTCCCAAATTTTGATCGAGATGGATAACATACGTCGTAGAGCCAGTCTTGTGAAATATGTGGCGGCATAGAAACTTTGGGAGGGCGAATAAGTTGAGTGCTGTCGACCCTGTTCGATACGGTCTTGTTCGAACTGATAGCCTCAACAGGTTTTGGAAGAACCTGCTCAGCGTGTTAGTAAGACCATCATAAACTAACCGCGAAGTTGACATACGTGAACCATTTTGGTATCGTACTCCACATCTGAGATCTAGATTGTGTCTTTTAGTAGTGTTTGGAAGAAGAAGGTCTGTAATCCCACAAACCCTGACGAAGAAGCGTTGAAAATCAGCGATTGTCGAATATTGAACGTGTTCAGAAAACAATCCACTGCGTATTTTGTTAGCGAGGAACATATCTCCTCTAACCACCATATTGAAAGTTGAAAACTAACGTGTTGAAGTCTGATGGCAAGTTACCAAGCCGCAAGATGCAGTCAGAGGCTTCTACTAGCTTGATCACTTCAGGCAGTGACCCAATGCCGCCATAGACACCGCCATATAGTGGATCGTTCTCATCTACTATACCCTTGCCAAGAATTGTGGTGAAGAAAGGAACCTTCAGGGCGGTGATAAGAGGTTGAACGGGGCCTGCCCAGCTACCTCGAGCTCCACCGCCATCAACAACTATGATTGGTTTCTTGGCAGATTCGAGCTTCGAGACTATGTCAGCAATTACCTTGACTTCTTCAGCTGGGCTATTGGGCGTTAATGATGTTGCAATTTTGTCTCCAGAGAGGAGATTGGCACTTTAGAGTATGCGACATCTTGAGATATTCCAATGCTGGCAGCCGTCAGTCGTCTTTGATACTCTGTAGACCGGATCGATATGTGGAATGTATACTCACTATGCCGGCTTGGAGTGATAGAGCATTGCTATTAATCATTCAGAACCCCGTCGATTTCGCATACTGCAGTGTTTGCATCCTTGAGTATAGCTGTAGCACAAGACAGTTCACCGGACATGTTCACATAATGGCTACATTAAATGAGCAACTTCTTTCCCTGTTTGACGAGGGAAAGCGGGGATTCATACTCATAGCTCATATTTCCAAGTGTGTGGTGAAGGATCTGACCGCTTGCCTGGGCTTGATACGTGGGATAACTAACGATATGAGGAACGGGGACGGACTCGCAGAATGCGCCACCTATGGCACAGAGGGCACTAAGCTCGCAAGGACCAAACGTGGTGACTAGAGCACCGGCTCCTTTCTCTCTGGAATACCCGTCGGCAGCGTAGCCCCCAACCAGCTCATTAGGGGTTCCTATCCAGTCCAGGCCCTCTTCGGGTACGAGACCCAGCAAGGCGAGCTCATAGTCTGAAGTAATGAGTAATGACTGTGCCATATACGCGTATTGTGTAGTAGACTCACCTCCCGGAACACCAAAGATCGTTTCTATGCCAATTTCTTTCAGGCGGCGAAACAGATACTGTCCTACGAGGATCTCAGACTTTGTTTAAACACCTGGACGTTGACACTGCTACACTGCAATTAGGTATAAACGGGGTTTTGCCTTGGAATGAAAGATTTGAATATATTGAAGGACTACGTGGTAGACCACACGGGTGACGAGTGACTTATATACTCATTGGAAAAGGGAGACCACGGTTTCACTAGATGAACAAAGCCACTTCTATCCAGCCCAGGATTCCGATAAGAAACACAAGGATAAAACAATATATAGACCGCCACCACTAACTCTAGAGATTGAGCCGTCATCGTTCCAGACTAGATATGCTTCGGTGTTACTCAGCAATGCGGCGGCCATGGCATGTTTGATGTGGCCGCGAAGGATTGATGGGCTTGACGAGAGCAGGAGACTGGATGTTTTGTATTGGGAAATGTTGTGGCATTGAGGAAAGAGCGTGGCGCCAAGTCCATTGAGGATCCCTTATGAGGCTGCATCTGGCGATGTAGGCTAATGTACGACCCACGAGGTTCATAGACTGCAAGATGCTGGCAGAGCAGGAAATTGCCTGGTAGGGCAGAAGGGATCTTGTGTAACATGAACATATTGTGCCAATCACACATGATGGTCATCGAAATACCCGAAATAGGTTTTGCTGACCAAAACCCCTCGCATACAGCATGAAAGGCTGTGCTTTACTCGTGTGGTTTTGGCCCGCCGAATGGAATACATCGTGATAATTGATCAAAAGTCAAAATCGCTGGAGGAGTAGGGAGAAACAGGATCGACAATACGTGCATTGATGACTTCCTTCCTCTTCAGGGTCGAGTAGCTGTGGTAAGCAGCAGATATAGACTGCCTACCCTACATATTCTGTCTTATTCCCGATGGTAGAAGTCACTGCCGGGTTGCGCAATACATAGGCCATTTTGCCCTCGTACCTTTAGGGCGAATGGGGCAACAATTGTGTGGCTGACTCATTCGAGATGAAGAGACGACACAAGCCAAGTAGTGCTTATCCAAGGAATCTGGGAGGACCGATGTGACGCACGAAGGGAATGAAATCTGTCGACTGATTTCGATTCTCTTAGGTAACGAACCCTTGCCCATAAGAGCATAAGAGCATAAGGTGCATACACGGATCATTTGCTGAGGGGCGCGGCATCTGCCGGGAGAGCTTGCAGGGAGGTCGTTGCAACAGCCAGAAGAGTTTTGTCACGAAGACACCACGACCACCGGCTCCGAGCTCCAGATATCCAAGACCGACTAGAGTCGAGTTACCGTAGTTAGTCTCGTGTTTACCAGACTGCTAGCATCCTACCTGCAACTGCAATTGCTATCACAAGAATGGCAAAGACGGCAGCCGTTGAGATCTACGGCGGTAGCTAAAGAGGTAGTTGTTAATTTGTTAGGCCCGGAGACGGCGAAGGGGGTGTGACGTCACAGGCCAGACTGTCGGTGCCGCGATGCCGAAACCTGGCTACCTACCTAGGTAAGGTGGTAGAGCGTCGCAAAAATAAGGTGGGAAGGTTGGCTCCGCTGGAGTTGGCGCTGGAGCTGGAGCTGGAATCACGAGGCAGCGACGAGGAAACGGGCACAGCGGCACCCACGAGCACGAGGGCGACGGCTGTTCCCTTGTTGGGCCCCCGCCGGCTGCAACGCTTTACCTCATAGCAGAAATAACATACTTCCACGTTACTTGCTTCTATTCATCGTCTTTTGGACTTGCACGAGAAGTTCATTCAATTCAGTTCGATACAAAGATTAGGTCCCTACCTACCTAGGCACCGATTATTATTATCCGACCAATCAATCGCTGCTGCCCGCCCCGCGACGCTTGCTGCTCAAAAGCGGCGGTGATTTGACTCTGCGCCTGTCCCGGCGCTCGGCACTCTACTTTCAACGTCACCTCCACCACCACGCACCTAAGGCGGTCGGTGGTCTTGGCATCAACGCCCTACAGGACAGGGGTTCGCTTTGAGCCACTCATTCACGCTTGCTTTTCAAATATAAACCACTGCGCCGACTGGTGCGCGGCGCTGGGTTTACCAGTGTTCAATTGAACGCTCGTCTGGTGATTTGACCAGCGGATACCCTCATCATGTCCGGCGGGTCCAATGACGGTCCCCAAGCAGGCAATCCGGCCTCTGCAGAACAGCATCCTGAGGCTACCGCTGGCCAAGGCGATGACAATGCCAATGTGAATGGTTCTGAGCTTCCTATAAGAGGCCCGACGCCCGGTAATGACCATGCCAGGCAAAATGAATCTGCGGATCATGAGGGAGAGAAGGAACGGAACCCATCTCAGGATGAAGGTCATAACCAAGACCACGGCCAAAGTCCTGGTCAAGAACAGAATGAGGACCAAGACCAGGACCAGAGACATACAACCGGCCCAGTGCAACAGATCACCGGTCTGAAGCACAAGGTCACTGACAAGAAGGACAAACTTAAGACAAAGACTCATCCTCCAGGCGGTTTTGACGACACTCCCCTGCCGGACGCCCCGCCCGGCTACACCGTCAAGTTCACGTTTCACAAGGCCACCAACTTGCCCGCTGCGGACATTGGCAGCGCGTCTTCTGATCCTTTCATCCACGCAACCCTAACTACGGCAGCCCCAAAACGGCACAAGGAAGACCCCGACCTCTCTCGGCGGACACGAACCCTCCGCAAGACGACCGAGCCCGCCTGGGAGGAGGAGTGGGTGGTAGCCAATATTCCATCTTCTGGATTCTCGCTCAAGTGCCGCCTGTATGATGAGGACTATCAAGACCATGACGACAGACTCGGCAACGTGACCGTAAAAGTGCATCACATTGATGAGAATTGGAAGGGATTTGGCCCCGAAGGCCAGTGGTTTGATGTGAAGAAGCGCATGGGTAGTAAGCGTGCTTACTTCTTCAAGGCCATCACCAGTGGCGTAGACAGGAAGGTTTCCATGACCCCACGACTACTCATTGGTGTCGAAGTGCTTGGTCGTTCAGAGGGCAAGGGGTCACAAGTATATACTATGGCCCCTACCTTTTGGGTTAAACACTACAGTCCCATGATTGGCCGCTTGACAGGCATCAAGGTGAATAAAGACGACAACAGAGATGGGGGCCACTCTGAGGATCCCGAAGACAAGCAGACCAAGAAATATGAGTATGTCCTTGCGCTTTTAACACATCTCTAATTTCATCTTTGTCTTGCTAACTCTGCTTAGCTTTCAAGCAAACGAGATACAGCTATCTGGGCCTATTCCCGAGAAGCTATATCATAGATACGTTGAGTTCCGGCCGGTCATTGGTATGATGTTCTCCAGCCATGGCCTACGAGGCAAGATCCTGAATAAGGCCCTACACAAGCAACATCGGCGGGTCTACAATTATGACTCAACGACACAACACGGGACATTCAAACCGCGTTCCGAAGAGGCATCGCTACAGTTTCTCAAAATGGCCCATTTTGACGAAGGTGGAAGAATATTCACCTATGTGTTGACATTGGACGGCCTTCTGCGCTTCACTGAGACTGGCAAGGAGTTCGGGATTGACCTATTGTCAAAACATACAATGCACTCTGATGTTGCTACTTATATCGCCTGCTCTGGAGAATTCTTTATAAGACGGCTGGCCAAACCCACTTCTTCCGAAGATCCCAAGCCTAAGGAGGGCACGCATCCTGACAAGGAACTTCCTGGCGGCCCACCGGAAGAGCCACCGCCTTCAAATCCGAAATACTACCAGCTTATCATCGACAATGATAGCGGAACATACCGTCCTGACAAGTCTATTCTTCCAGATCTGAGGTCATTTCTAGAGCAGAACTTCCCCGGCCTGGGAGTTATTGTCATGCATTGTGAAGACAAGGAACTTGCGAAACTGAAGGAAGGCCAGGTCAAGATCAAGAAACAAGAGGGCAAGATGGTCCACATGGTACTCAACCGGAGTCCAAGCGCGAGCAGTTTCAGCAGTGATGATGAGAGTCGACTTGGAGATATTGAGGCCGCGACAGATGATGCAGTTCACAAGAGCAAGAAGGAGACTGCTTGGGATATGGTAGAAGATCCTTCTAAGGTGAAGTCATTGAAGAACATTATCAGTCCTAGCGCGGCGGGCGGTTCAGTAGGGGCGGATAGCTAGGTGCCTATGACTGGGTCAACATGGCGCTCAGACTTACCTCTCTTCTATTTCTTTTTATTTCGTCCACGTTATTTTATGATTGCGAGTTATAGGTGGCTTTCTCCTTATGCACAGTGCGGGTTTTACTTAAGCGATGCAGGTCATTCTTGAGGTTTTGAAGGCTGCCGTCATCTAATTATGTCTTACGAAAGTAACTACATGTATAGTAGATACATACTAGTAATCTTATTAAATACTGGAGTATGACCCTTCTTATTGTTTTTGTCTTCCGATACGTGATCAGAATATATCTTATAAGTCAATCCACATTGTCAGGCGCGCTTCTACAATTCTCATGTCAAGTTTGATCTTACATTATAGAAAGCATTTTTATACTTGATCTTGATACTAGAACTTGTCAACATGCTAACGATAATGAGAAAGCTACAATCTTCAATGATTCCTAAAATTAATGCCTGCACCTTGAGGGACGGCTCTTTTTCTGCACTGCAACCGTTGACTTAGTCCTGAGTGCGTGTATGCATATATTACTCGTTCTCAACGAGTTTTGCCAATTCAATGCCCATTTTGGCGATGCCGGCATAAGTCTTATCTTGGAGCAAGGTCTCAACATCACCAAACGGAACCCACACTGCTTCATAGTCCTCATCCCAGTTCTGAGTATTCCCCGTGAAAGCCACTCTAGAGTCAGCGCTAGCGACGAAGAAGAACACAACAGACAGCGCGCCATTGTCCTGAAAGTGTTGCATTAGAGCAAATGGCTCCGTCAGTGGCACCCCCAGGCTGACTTCTCCTGAATCGTTGAACGCCGCCATGGAGAGTAAAGGGTGCTGCTTCGGGGGCGTGGCGCGAGTCTGCACGGGGACTGGAAGCAGGCGGCAGCGGACTCCAGACTCCTCAAAGGTTTCACGCTCTGCGGCGGCTTCGAGGGTCTCGTCCCAGTCTTTGCGGCCGCGCGGTAGCTTGTATTCACCATTTGTGCGATCCCGGATGATGAGCACTTTTGATGCGCGGGTATCTACCGTGACTGTGCCTGCGGCAAGACTATAACCATGTAAGCCTATTTCAAGCGGGAGGCATCTTTGACTGCCTTGTGTACACGGATTGCCTTACTAGAACTCATGAGAGAGCAAGAGGCTATTGACCGCTAGAACGGACGACATTCTCTCAACCGTGGTAGGAACCGATTCAACGTCTCTGTGATGTTGAGGTGGAATCGTGGAGGCCTTTAGGGCTATTGTTGACTCGGTCGCGGAGGATATAGCTTAGTCACATCACAATTTTGAGGTTGTTTGCCCTAATTGTTCTGTAGTTCCTGATCTGCTGTGCAGAGCTTCCAGGGTGTATGCAGCTACCCGCTCCTGTCCTGCCCAAAAGTCCTGACAAGGAAAAGAGTGCAGAATGCATCGGATGAGCGACGGGAGTGCAGTGAAGACGGTCAGGCAACAGTATTTGAAGGCACAGAGAATCCGCTCCTCGGATGGCGCCTTCTATCTTTAATAGTTTGCTTTCCCAGGGGCTGTAGCGTTGACATTTTGACATGTCATTTCTTGGGGAATTCACGCGAGCGAGAGGCGGATGTGAATCCTTAACCGGCAGTACGCCACGGCAGGGATAAGAAAACCATCAGCTTCGTCTATATAAAATGGAAGACGCAAACAATTCCCTAGAGGGCTTAACTCATGATATCCACGCGCCGAGGTGACTCATGACAGTCCTTTTGCATGCCAAAAGGATCCTATATGTTCCCCTGTGCAGCGATCTTGTCCAATGTGACCTGGCGGTCATGCATGACGGCTTCCCCTCCTTGATCTTGCAAGGCAGCAGCACCTGGTGAGTTGACCATAAAGCTCAAACCTCTCTTTGAGCGTTTGTGTTCGAGACAATCATCAATCTCGTTGATTCGATTCTAAGGGTGGTCTTGTAAAGAGCCCAGATACATGGGATTTTCTCAATGGAGAGGACGTTTTATATGCATTGGATTTCGTACTGATAAATCTATGATCGCCCGATCCCGCCGTCGCCATGCAGCTCCGTTGTGTGTAACCCCGCCCCCACCCCACGATCCGAATGGTGTACAGTACAGCATTGTACTTGAGAGGCATCCAACAAGGCGTGCAAAACTGCAAGGTCTGCTGGGTATCTGCATCATCTCCTATCAGTCACATGTAGTAGACATGTCAGGGAGCAAACCACATCATGCAGCCCCTGGAGCGAATCTTTGAGGGCATGCATCCGGCTTGCCGCGATTGGCCTGGCATTCACAGAGCCAAGCCCGAGCTGATCAGGATATAGGTGCCAACACACAAGCCAGAATGGCATTGTAGAACCCCGACGTATTATGTGGTGCTTCTGATCATTCAGCTCGGGCCTTCGCAAACTCGAATGCTTGAGTGATGGGCTTTGTCTTCCACATTTTTAGATTCTTTGTGATCTTTAAGGACGTTTCATCTCAGGCTCGACACCAAATTTTCTTTGATTATTCCAAGTGTCAACCATTAATGTAGGCTACAATCAACTCAAACCCAATTCACCCACATCTCTCCAATTGAAGTCTCCCATTGAGTGCCACTCGTCAAATACTCAGAAGTTTACAGACTCGCACGGACCAGCTCAGTCGAGTATATAGACCCGAGCGCCCAGATGTCTTTCAAGATTTTACGTCCCTTTCTTTATCATACTTACATGTCCTGTCTGCTGGGAGATCATAGACACCGAGCAGTGGGCTGAGGGCCTGCATTGTACATCGTGGCGCTACTCATCCTGGTTGCTTCCTCTGGAGGTACTCAGGCGTAATTTTTGTTGGCATCTTCAACCCTTTTCCATTGTGATCGTTACTTCATGCGACGACACGAGGGGGAATTACGGATATGTACTTACCTTGAAGAGGTGCAAATGACATTGCCTGTCTCGAATCGGTGCCCACTAGGAAGATAGCGGCGAGAACCTCGATGGCCATGATAATCAAGAACCCTGATGGTTCTCTACTCTCCGTATGAGCATATGATAGATTATAAACTACGATAAGTCACCACTTGCTTGATAAGATTATGTTCAGGCTGGTCTATTCGATTTGAAGACGATTGGTACCATCATTGGAGACCATGACCTTGTCCTGTATACCCGATACTCTCGTGATCACCGCAACAGAATCCAGAACAGCTCAACCGCACCTAGGGTCTCTATCAATACTTCCCGCCGAGATTCGCAAAAGCATTTATGAGTACTACTTCTTTGCCGAGGATACTCTGTGTCGAGTATTCCAACCTTCACGGCAAGATCCCTCCGAGGAATGGATAATACCATCAATCTTCCCTTCCTGTTCGCAAACAAACTCTTTGAGGGGAAGTCTAGGCGGGCTGTCCCTTCTCTTAACATGTAGGCGAATGTAAGAATCTTATGATCTTATATCCTATAAGACAGACTTCTCATTACCACTTACACAGTTACATGGAAGCCAGCGAGGCGCTCTTAGCCGGGACCGAGTTTCACTTCAACGATCTGTGCGCTCTGAAAAAGTTCCTGCTCACAACACCGCGGCCACACCTGGACCTGATACGAGCGATACGTCTGGACTGGGTCAGCTTTGTTTGGTTTGACTGCGGATGCAGAGCTGTTTCCGGAGCGTATATCCGAGAATACTGGGAGCCCGTCTGCGAGCGTCTAGCTTCCATGCAAGGCCTTCGGACCCTGCATATCAGCATAGCCTCCTCCCGTATGGCAGGAAGGGGGAGGATAGGTTGTGATATGGCATATCTTGAGCCGCTGAGACATATTAAAGCACGCGATTTTGTGCTCGAATTATAATTGTATCATTGATAGATCCACACATGACAGCCAGAACACCTGTAAAGAATAATTATTTGATGGTTGAGAGGACGAACACCAAGGTCATTGCTTAACCAAGAACGATTGATTACGTCATACATCTTGGAATGTCGATATTATCTAGTAGTCTAGGATCTTTAAAGTGAATCAAGTGCTTTCCGGTAACTCATTACATCATCTTGAAGCGCCTCTTCCACCACTTGAACCACCTCCGTGGAAGTCAAAATTGATGTATCAAGGCTGCATGCTGCTGTCATCGACTGAACTGTATCGCAACGCATCGAAAGCTTGGAAACGCCATGGCTTCTTTAATGAGGGGGGAAAAAGTGTCGAAAAGCCTAAATTCATCTTAAGGTCTTGGAGCAGACATGTGAAGAAGAACTGTGAAATCGGTAAAGCAGGATTTGAAATCATCAATAATCCGTCTAAAGCCTTTGGTGGGACGCGACAAAGATCGCTAGCACAACCTTAACCTTAAACTCTCAGTTACAGGCGTCGCACACCCACTTATTAGCGTGTCCCTGGGGGCCATAGCGGCGCTGACACCGAGTTTCGGATGCAACCGAGGCGCCAGGCTGGCCTCCTTCAGGGGCCAGGGACGGGGACACGCTCCAGATTCGCTGGATTGGCCCATTTTTTATCAGCGTCGACTGATCGACTTTCTTTATGGACGATAATAGAGGAGAGGACAAATTACCTACGGCGAGGCATTCGCAGCAAGCTCCTTCGACCGCTACTTGTCTGCCCTCCGAGGGCAGGTCCGTCACTCGACCGTCGTTTCATTCTCAAGTTGCAATCCGCGCTGCAGTGGCTACCTAGGCATCGCATCGCGACCGGAAATCATGGCGCGGCGGCAACACCTCACGCTGATGGTGGTGCTGGCTGTCGTAGCATTCCTCAGCTTGACCTGGTTGATGTCTGGCAGCCCAACCGATGCCAACCCTCCATTTACACCCGCGAGCCCGCCGCTTGAGAAGTCGGGAGACGATGTGAAGCCTGCCGCGAAGGTGGACTCTACGGAAAAGGGCGACTTCGGATTGCCCGGCAGCATCTTGACTGGAGGCGCCATCGCGCCGAAGCTGGCAAATGCTACGGCCAAGTGAGAACCGTCTCCTTCTTCGCATTCGTGCGAGATACTTGCTTCCTCTCTCCCACGTGCCCTATAACGATGCCGTACATTGATGCTGACTTTGTCTCCTTCCGCAGAGCCGAACTCGGCCGAGCCTCCTGGAAGCTGCTCCATACAATGATGGCACGATTCCCCGAAGAGCCTACCGCAGACGACAGCCTGGCGCTGAAGACCTACATTCAGCTATTTGCGCGTCTCTACCCCTGCGGAGATTGTGCCGCTCACTTCCAGAAGCTCCTCGCCAAATTCCCGCCGCAGACATCCAGTCGCAATGCGGCCGCTGGCTGGGCATGCTTCGTGCACAACCAGGTCAACGAGAGGCTCAAGAAACCCATATTTGACTGCAATAAGATTGGCGATTTCTACGACTGTGGCTGCGGCGAGGAGGGTAAAGATGGAGAAGGAAATAAAGATGTGAAGGAGACGTCGGCGGACGGCGAGCTCAAGGAACGCGAAGGCGAGAAAAGAGAGACCGAGGCGAATGTCCCTGTCGAGAAGGAAGGGTGAGTTGCAATCTGTCGAGCTGGATCACTGGATTATTTCTCTAGGGGCTGACATGAGCTCCTAGACTCACCAGTGGTGGTTGATATGGTGCATCTTTGGCGTTTCATGGCGACATATAATCAGTGGGGACAGATTAGGTCCAAACCGATTTATTCTGGTTGTAATATAGAAAGTTGGTTCATAACCTGTATATATACATATGTTACAGCATCGAAGTCATGCTTTGTATATTGTGTGTTAGCCTTGCAAGTATTTTGTCCTGGTGACTGAGAAATAGGGATCTTTCAAAGCTCTCTTCATCTGTTCTTGCTTGAACAATTTGCTAGACTGTACTGCTGTTCTAAATATCATTTGTAATACATTTTGATTGAACAATTTCATGAATTGTCAGAACAGGAGGAAGTCCGAAGGAAAACAATTATCGAGATGATGGGCGGGAATCTGAGTCACGTGTATACGCACGTGGTAATGCCAGAGCTGTACCTAGCTGAGGCTAGGCGGAGGCCAGCCAACGCGTCGGAGCTGCCTGAGCTCGGAAGCTTCATCAATCAGCCTTCCCCTTCTCCAACCCCGAACATAATCTCCGTTGCCAACAAACCCTCAGAAATCCGAGCCGAATAGCTTCACTCCTACCGAGATACCCAAAGTCGATACATCAGCACAACATCTCGAACAAATATGGAGTTCGGCCATTCTGGCAAGCTGAGCGAAGGTAAGAACAGCGGCTAGCCTCAAATAGAGGCCAGCACAAGCTGTCTCAGCCAGCAGAGCAAGAGCGAAGCTGACATATCCTTCACAGATGGCATTCATCTTGATATGGATAGGTTGAAGAAGGGTGAAGTCAAGTAGGTTTCCATCATCGCCGACTTTTGCTGTCGGAAGCTGACAACCCCTCTAGTCTAGGAACATCAATGTGAGCTCGTTCTGCGGCATTGTATCATAAGAGTCGCATCTGATGATTTTACAGTATGGCGGTAACATTCAAGGATGGCGTCATTCTCGGTATGTCTCGAGATTACCCATCGGGGGGGTTTGCTGCGTTGCATTACTAACACCGTCTTGCGCAGGCGCGGACTCCCGAACGACGACAGGTGCATACATCGCAAACCGAGTGACCGACAAGCTTACCCGTGTTCATGACACAATCTGGTGTTGCCGTTCAGGCTCCGCCGCCGACACACAAGCCGTTGCAGACATTGTTCAGTACCAGCTGGGGCTATTTGCCATGATGAATGGCAAACCCCCGACCACGCAAACGGCGGCGTCTATCTTTCAGGAGATTTGCTACTCCAATAAGGACCGACTAACGTAAGTTTCACGGCCGGATTGACGCACAGAGGAGGACAAGAGACTATAGCTTGCTGCTGCGTTCTTCGCAGTGCAATGCCTCTTTACTCCTTGATACATTCAGTCATGCTTACTGTTTCTGACTACAGTGCTGGTCTCATTATCGCAGGCTGGGATGAGCGTCATGGTGGACAAGTCTACAGCATTCCTCTCGGTGGTTCCCTACACAAACAAGCATACGCGATTGGCGGTTCCGGATCGACCTATATCTACGGTTACTGTGACGCAAACTGGAGGGAGGGAATGGACGAGGCTGAAGCAGTTAAGTTTGTCAAGGGTGCGCTACAGGAGGCGATCAAGTGGGACGGAAGCTCCGGAGGCGTTATACGTATGGTTGTTCTCACTGCGAACGGTGCCGACAGACATCTGTATCTACCCGACTCCGACTACCAGGTACGGCATCAATAGAATCGGGCAGAGTGGTGTTGATGGTGGTGAGGCCGTTAAACGACCGGTCGAGGCCGGTTGCGACATATAAGACGGCGTCAGAAAGGATCCGTCCACTTGGGTGGACGTGTACAATACTACAACGATTGCTATGGCTAGAGTCCAGCCAAGACGGACACGGCCTGCTAAATGATTAGAGCATTGAACAGGAGAAGGGCGTCTTGCGGTGTGATGCCGAGTTGCCCTTGGCCTTTAACTCTTTGGTGAAATGGCTAGTAGTTAGAATGATTGGAGGCGATACCGGTTGGCTGGAACCCGGGGCAAAGGTCATTGCAGAGACCGTTGCCCAACCTTCTTGTCACATTCGCAAACAATCTGCTGATATCAGACACATCTCCCACTAGAGTCCATATCCACATCGAACCTGATCACCTTATATGCTCGGTAAACAAGAAGGCAGTAGATGCTGAAGTGGTCATCGTGCATTGACTACCAAAGATCTGAGATAATCCACCTCCGTAGCATCCGTTGGTGAGGCTGTCTCGCTCCGTGGAATGCCATCGTCAACGAGCGTAGGCTCTCTGTCGCAAGGCTCTCATAAGCCGATAACCATATACAATCACTTAGATCAGGCCGGGTCATCCTCAATGACAGCTTCGCAGAACAGCGATGGAGCAATATTGATATTTATGCCTTTTCTCAGTAATTTACTTGGAGAGCTGATATTTCGAGAAAGCCGGCCCCCTTGGGGCTACCGCAAAGACATGAGTCTGGCGCAAACATGCTTGGATTGTGCAAGTGCTAATATCCTGTCATGCCGGTGCTAGGATGAGCATTGACGGTACTGGGAGGTGTGCCTCGAGATGGCCTCCTCATTCGCTGGCGAGATCCAACCCCCTGCATGGGGCCACATCCCGCCGCCAGAATTAACCGCGTTCTTGATGGGCTGCCCGCGGTGGCTTGATTGGGCTTGGGGTTGCCCTCACCGCGAGAACAGAATGCGTGCAGCCTTTCCCTATCTAAGATTGATCAGCGCCGCCGATGCTTTACGTTATGTGCGCTCTTATCAGCAACAAGACGAGTCGGTCTGGGTGTCTACATATTGACTCCTCCCTCCCTGCGACTTTGTAAAAGGCAGTATATGGTAAATGGGTGGTGCCGAAGGGGATGACCAGGGAGAGGTTCGTGAGATGCTTGATGCAAATCTCGAAAAGATACACCACCGAGGAATTTTGCTGGAATAATGGTGTCATGTACCCCTATCCATGAGCATCGTCATCCACGAGCCTACCTACCCAGTCCCAGCAGCTCCCCCACGTGGCAAGGGGGCTTGAGGAGCTTGAAATTCAGTGTCTCGCAGCCCTCCAGATCGCCAATCTCAGAGTATCCTCAAACCTGCATTGGCCCTTTCCCATCCGTTGCTGAAGGCCAATCCTATTCTTAAGTCTCAAACCGTTCAAATCATCTGCAACTGATCTACATTCGAAGGCCTTCCTTGCAGGTCATGTCCGCACGTGTCCACATCCACGGCCGGTCAGTTCTTGGTTAGTTGTCCTATTCAACTCGTTACGTTAAATGGAGAATATTCCGGGTTGATTCAAGTACCAAGTCTACCTACTTGTTTTTATGTGGACGTATCATGAGGTTATTATGTCATAAGTGATTGGCTGGGATTGAGGCTTGAGGAGCAAGAAGATCAATAAGTTTTGAGAGTAATGCCAGTAATACCTACCTGATAGTGTAGACAGACATCCGTCTGATTGTCCCTGTTCAATTCTGGCGGTCAGAGTCTTTCATCAGTGAGACTTTGCCACGCATTGCGGTCGCAGCGTCCCGCCATCCGTCTGTCCATCCATCCATCCATCGCCTTGATTGGGGTTCACAGATCTTTTGGGGGGGAGAATTGGTAGTTAGGAGGGAGCAAGTTGCGTCAACCTGCTTTTGTATTTTGCCATCCGTCCATTCACAGCTGGTCATCGAACCACCACTTCGAGGTTCCCACCTAAGTGCCTACTCCAAGCCCCAAACCAACCGCCAGCTCCACCGCCCCCGACCGACTTGCCGGCTCCATTCATCGTCCCTCATCATCGACCTGGACTTTCTCCCTCCTAATTCTCCGTTCATCGACCAAGTCAGGGTCGGCCTTCCCTTGGGACACTTCAACTTGCAACATCAGTCAATTTGTGTCGTCCCCGCGCCGTCCTCAGACCACCAGCCGGCATCTGCATCTGCATCTGCATTGCATCTAACGTCGCCGTCTCTCATCCCATCGGGGCCCAGGACACTCGCCGCGCCGCATCTCCTTCGCCCGGAGATCGCTCCTACGCGAGTCAGTCCACTACTCTGAACTGAGAGGCGAACCTGCCACCGCCCGGGGACCAGCTTTGATGATACTAACCCAACGCCGCGCGATTCCCTATCTCTATCTGTCTATCTGTCTCTTATCAACCTCTGTCGTTTGACCGGTTGATTGGGCTCTTGTCATTCGACAACGACACAACAACAACGACGACCGTCATTGACAAACGAGGACGACGAAACTTCATTCCCTCACCTCTCATCACCACTCGACAGTAGACCCAATTCCAAGAAGCTTCCCATTCTGCGGCGTATTGTACATCACCGTTCGCTAAAGGCACCAAGCACATCTCGACGCCCGATTGTGACGCATCGTTTTATCTGCCCAGGTAAGCATCTTCATCCCTCTTCGACTTGCTCGTCTACATCTTGTTGCACCTCCTTCTTGTCCCTGGCCCGTCGCGTCCTCATTGTTGTTGTAATCCCTCTCCGAGCCTATCGGCATCTTAGAGACACGTGGTTCTACTCTTGCTCAAAGTCGTGAACCCTCTATCGGGCGTGACGTCGGTGTGCACACGCCAGCCCAGCCCAGTCCAGCCCAGCTCAGCCTATCCATCGCCATGAAAACACAGGTATTGGAGATGATGCTATTCCCTCATCTGCAGCTGATGCCACTATTCCCAAAGTCCCAAAGCGAGCAACGGCTGCGGTCGTCATCCATTCAATGTCTTGGACGCCATCGCTGAGATATCTGGGGCCGTCATTCGCTGTCGGCGACCGGCCAACCAACGCTCATTCCGCTGCCTGCCTGCGTGCTTGGACTGGAATCTGCACGGCGAGCTACTACTACGTAGGCAGCTTGCTGGGCTCTGACGTGTGCGCCTAACAGGAAGTCCTGGTTGTTGTCTGCGGTGCATTTGCGCAAGATCATTCAATTCTATATCCCCAAACTTGAGAAGGCAATTGAATTCGTGCATCTATTTTGCCTTTGCGTTTGTTGCCGATTTGCTATTGTCGACTATCCGTTGACAGTCTTCTATTTCTTCCCGGGCCTTTATCGTGTCTCGCACACAGCTCTCGAAAAGAATCAGGGACGCTAACATTTAATCGCCAACACAGCCTTCTTGATCATCGCAGCGCATCATCCACCACCTCCTCTTCTCCCCCATCGGACTTTGCTACAGTCCTAGATTTCCTGCCGTACGAATCCTTTTCTCGCGATACCGTACGATGCTATGGCTACTCTGATCGGTGATTACGCTACGGAGCCGTCTCGATTCCATACCATGATAGCGACCCCCGGCCTACAATACAATCAGCAACACTCCGAACCACCCCACTATCGCTCCACCAGCCGGTCGAGGGAAGCTCCTTCCCGCCAACAATCCTCATCCAGCCCGGCACGGTCGCAGAGGCCAGCACAGGCGCCACCGTCCTCCTCATCGCCGTCCTCGTCGTCAGCTGCGACATCGCGATACTCATCATCACAGGCGCACTCCGGTAGAGAATCTGCCCTCGCCGCTGCAGCGGAGAAGAATACCACATCATCTAGCGGCGGCGCCTCGCGCTTCCCATCTCCGCCTGATTCATCCTCACCGTCTGGGAGCGCCACGAGCGCATCACGTTCGGTGGAGAATCTGGCGCAGTCCCAGCATGGGATCAGGTCGTCATATATGGACTCCACGGCGCATGATTTCGCGCAGGAAGCGTCATCCTCCGCCTCGACCCAGTCCACAATAACCGCAGCTCCTCCCGCCACGACCTCCCGCGGTCCGCAGGCCATACCATCTCCGGCGTCTGATGCTGGTGCACCGTGGACCGCTTCACAGCAGGACCTATCTCCCACTGAGCCGCAAACTCAGACCACGATACGAGTTCGAGACTTGGCACATATACAAAGCTTGGCTCGAGCGGACCTCCTCTCGGGCAATGGACCGGGCATCTTGAATGACCCGCCGCTACAAGCGATGAAATATGAGATCTCGGGGATGCCCATTAGCGATATCATCGAGATGGTTGCTGCCCTGCTCACCAAGATTACTACTACGAACGACTTGCAACACGATGCTCTCAACCGCAACGCCAATCATGTGAAGCAGGCACAAGCGCAGAACGAAGGATCGGCCGGAGAGAACCACATGTCGCCGATGAGCAGCTCCGTGCTCGCTTTTCACGGCAAAAATGTTCCAGCAATCACAATACTCAGCTACTTGTCACGGATACATAAGTACTGTCCTACAACGTATGAGGTATTCCTGAGCTTGCTAGTTTACTTTGATCGAATGACCGAGCGTGTGAATGATATCGTCATGAAGGCCGAGGACGCGAGGCGGTCGGGGCAGGCGGCAGCCGTGGTGGAACAGCCCCAAGTTGATGTTGTAATGCGCGATGAGACGAGCCATGTGGTGGAGGACGAGACAGACGAGGATCTGGCAGATGACTCTGACGATGATCAAGATATGGGTACTGCTCCCAAGCCAGCCAGTGACAGTCGGGAAAACGCCGGCGCTGCCTCAGAGGCTACTAGAAGCACAAGTGCACCGATCAATCAGCAAGCGACCTTCTTTGTGGTCGACAGTTTCAATATCCATCGCCTGATTATTGCAGGCGTGACTTGCGCCAGCAAGTTTTTCTCGGACGTGTTTTATACCAATTCGAGATATGCAAAGGTAGGGTCTTGCTTCCAATCTTCTGTCGCTCGCTTGTTGGGCGACTTATTCTTTGATATTTGCTGACTTGCGAGATTTTAGGTCGGAGGTCTTCCCCTAGCCGAGCTCAATCACCTGGAGCTCCAATTCCTTCTTCTGAACGATTTCCGACTCGCTGTGCCTGTGGAGGATCTTGAGGCATATGCTACAATGTTAGTAGAATTCTATGCGCGAGAAGTCGTTGCGCAGCGATCGCGTCCGGTTGTCACGATGGATTAGAGCAATCTAGCCTACACACATGGGCAGACAGAAGCTCTCTGGCGAATACAAGTTGAAAAGGACGCCAGAAGCTTCATACAAGTTGCCACTTTGATAGGTACGCCAGGAGACGGAACTGCGCAACCTGAAAATGGTTGGCGGAACCGCTTCAAAAGTATCACAATATAAGAATTAATGGGAAGTTTTCGTCGAGGGCAGGTTTGAGACTTGCGCCCCGGTATCGGCGGGTGGAGGCAAGCGCCAGCGATCGTGCCTGTCTTTAGCTGTGGATGAGTTATGGCGGAATATGTGATGGATAAACAAGAGTTTTCACTTTTTGATACCCGGATAGATATGTCGGGCTCCTAGACGTCGAGGACAAATTGAGGGAATGCCGGAAGGGCTCGGTGCTCCTTGCCCGCAGTGTCGGTGGAAGGTCTAGCTTGATGCAGTTGGGAGAGCAGCGATTGTTGACGATATGTTCGACGCTCAAGATGATGATGGAATTCGGCTTGTGTGTGTGTGTGTGTGTGTGTGTGGTTTCATGAGGTATCTTTGTCTATTCGATATGCGCGATGATCAGGACCGGAAGAGATCATATCAACAAGGCGTTTAGAGGTATCTCTTTCTGATATGTTTGGAATCCATGACTTATAGATTGGGTGTACAAGGATGCATGCTTCTTCTGATTGTGCTGCTGGTCTTCGTGTCCGTGTTAAAGTGACATCTTTGGGTGACGTCTCGATATGTGGCTGAGAGTAACATCACGTTAACGCGTGCGTTCCTCTCCAGTAGATGGTACGTCTTATCATTCATGCAAATCTATTTGGATTGTGTCAAGACGATCGATGTTCTTGACGTCTTGTCTTACGATCAGGATCTGCAGACGAGCGATTGGCAAGAAGTGACTAGGAAAGGATAAGTTACCAAGACCAAATGATTAATAGGTATGACAGAGCGACACTGCTCATTACAGCCGATAATGACCATAACTTTCTCTACTCTGCTACATACTCGAGTAGTATTCGTAGATACAGCCCCATGGCCTGACCCCATCGTGCCCCCGATCGAAGCACTTATCGAAGCTTGGTGGCGTCGTCGCCGAGACTGCTACTACGCAAGGCCAAGGCGCCACCCCCGAAGAGCGTCCGACACAAGGCAACACGCAAATTTCATTCCACACAAGCTTCCCAAGACTTCCCAAGCGCGGGCGATCGCGATACCTTTATTCTCGTGGGAAAATCGGGTAGTGCGTGTCCGTGAACGTGACGATGCGGTCACTACGAGTTTCCTTGACGTTGATTTACCGGCGCCCTGGAGGAAGAGGGTCTGGACCCCGGATCAGCCAGCTACAAATCTCCGGCATGTCAGATGCAACCCCCGGCCGTGCTAAACACTGGACTGCATGCGGCGTCGTATCAGATCCGCATCCCATCAGTCGGTTTATTGACCGACTATAAAAAAATATCATCGTTAGATTTCGAAACAAGGAACATGGCAACGCAGTTTCAATCCATCATCGTCTGACTCGCAAATGCAACGGGCCAGCATTGATTGGGCAGGTCATTTGCGTCGCCTATCGTTATCTATTGCGTTTAGCTCTTCCAAGCCCTTGGCTGTTCTTGTCCTATTTCTTGTGCTCCTCCAACTGGACCTCGAGCCCCGTGCGGAGGCCAAACAGCTCTGCTTCCTGTCAGCTCTGGCTTGCTTCTAGCGGCTCGGCCATTCTTGGACGCTGCAACCGTGGGCCCGTGGAGCATTGCGAGCAGACGACCCCATGGTATTCATGGTATCCATCGCCTTACCACCTGCCCAGTACAGATGCCAATGCTCGCGGTTGGCGGTCTTGGGCTCTTGGTCTTTCTTGTCCGCTTGGCGTCGCCGCCCCCATTGGCCTGCGCGCACACGACAAGACCTATGCGAACGGGTGAATGTGTCGCTCCCGCCGAGGAGGCCTAGCACAGAGGTTCCAATGCAGCCGGCGCTGTGCCAGCAAATACCGTGCTAGGTGGACGAGGGAGTACTCGAGAGGTGTCTATCAGCAGACGATCCTTCGTTCAGTCCGAGGCAGCCCAGCAGGGAAGTAATGAATGAGGGAGAGAGGATGGGAGGCAAGCCCAGAACGGGAGAAGCTCTCCACAGCTTCCATGCATATATAGCCTGCTTGGGTTGCGCACCCCGTCTCCTGGGTCCTTGTGATGCCATCTCTGTTGCGCCTAATCCGATCTGTCAGCTCGTAGGTCGATCTCTATATTGCTAGCCTATCTGTTTGTCCTAGTAGGATAGTCTCAGCCTTCTGCATCTTTGCAAGTCTCCGTCTCATTATTGTTGCCTTGTCCCAAGCCTATAGGTCGCATCAACCATGTCATCGGCCGCGGAGAAGGGCGAGGTCGCTGCCTCGGGCAGTGACAAGGATGCCTATGTGCGAGACACCACGGCAGTTCATGGTACTCCTGATACTCCTCGGGCTCGAACTCAGGAAGACTTTTTGACCCGTAACGGTCTGAACCTCAGGTCCTTCCAGAAGCGAGAATATGGTGCAGAACTCGTTCATCTTGATCAGTCCATGAAGAAGCGACATTTGCACATGATTGCCATTGGTATGCATTATAGCCATTACAGGGTGAAATGGACACGGCACCCGAGAGATACTAACAAGGTCCAGGTGGCTCGATTGGTGCTGGTTTCTTCGTTGGTGCAGGTGGTGCACTCTCCCGTGGTGGCCCTGCTACACTGCTCATTGATTTCGCGATCGTCGGTGTCATGATGTTCAACGTCGGTAGGTGTTTCCTGCTCCTGTGCGACGTTGTATAGATACTAAGACATTACAGTATATGCTCTTGGTGAACTCGCTGTTATGTACCCCGTGTCCGGTGGCTTCTATACCTATTCGACTCGTTTCATTGATCCTTCCTGGGGCTTTGCCATGGGTTGGAATTACGTCTTCCAATGGGCTATCGTCTTGCCTCTCGAACTTACAGTCTGTGGTCTCGTCGTGCAATATTGGAACCAAGATATAAGTGTTGCTGTATGGATCACTGTATTTTTGGTTGCGATTGTGATCGTCAACGTTTTCGGGACTTTAGGATTCGCTGAGGAAGAGTTTTGGAGCTCCTGCTTGAAGCTTTCTGCCATTGTCATTTTTATGATCGTAGCGATGGTCCTTGTCAACGGTGGTGGTCCGTCTACTTCCGACCCGGCTACTGGTGTCTACGATGAGTACTGGGGCGGCCGAACATGGTCGAACCCTGGTGCCTTCCGCAACGGTTTCCGTGGCTTCTGCTCCGTCTTCGTCACTGCTGCCTTTTCCTTCTCTGGAACGGAATTGGTCGGTCTGGCAGCGGCTGAGTCTGCGAACCCTGCTAAGGCTCTCCCCGGTGCTATCAAGCAGGTCTTCTGGCGTATCACTCTGTAAGTTGACCACACACTCTGCTTCGACGAAGTATCTACGTGTTTGCTGGACTAACACGCTGCAGCTTCTACATTCTGGGTCTCATGTTCGTCGGCCTGCTAGTGAGATCTGATGACGGGCGTTTGATTGGCTCCGGCAGCTATGTTGATGTGCGCGCCTCACCCTTTGTGCTGGTTGGATTAGATGCTGGCCTCAAGGGATACGACCACTTCATGAACTTCATCATCCTGGTCTCCGTCATGTCTATCGGTGTCTCGTGCGTCTACGGTGGCTCGCGAACACTGACAGCTTTAGCTCAGCAGGGCTACGCCCCGAAGCTGTTCACTTATATTGACCGATCTGGTCGTCCCCTGTTCTCTGTAGGGATTATCCTCATCTTCGGATGCTTAGCCTACATCAACTTGGACGCCGATGGTGAGATGGTGTTCGGCTGGCTTCTCTCCCTCTCCGGTCTCGCCGCTCTCTTCACATGGGGCTCCATCTGTCTAGCGCACATACGCTTCCGCAAAGCCTGGGCTTATCACGGCCATACGCTTGACGAGATTCCTTTCAAGGCAATTGGTGGTGTCTGGGGTTCTTGGTTGGGCCTGACTCTGTGCTTCCTTGTTCTTGTTGCTAGTGTGCGTATTCATATACACATATCCTCTTAAAATGGTTTTCATTGGCTGACATCAGAAATAGTTCTTCAGCGCTGTTGCACCACCCGGCGCCGAGAATGGTGCACTCAACACCGTCGAGGGATGGTTCAAGGATATGCTGGCCTTGCCTGTGGTTCTTGTCTTCTGGATCTGCGGCTACTTCTGGAAGAAGCAGGGCTGGCTCCGCACAGCACAAATGGATGTTGACACTGGTCGACGAGAGCATGACTGGGATGCCATCAACTTGTACCGCGAGAAGATGGCTGCTATGCCGGCGGCAAAGAGAATCTTCCACCTTTGGTTCATTTAGAGACGTGGCTCGAAACTCACCTCATGCTTGTACGGTCGTGCCGCATTGACTAGAGTTCATGACGAGTTTCCTACAGATCTACCTCCTTGTAGGGTGGGGTTTACTTGGTTCAGTAGCTGTAGATCGTAAAGTCAATACAGATTTTCATGTATTCTAAATGTTTTGTCGCTGTATGGTGTTTCCTATCTCAAGCGTTTAATATATCGCAAGAACGTGCAACGGTACCTCACGATAAACTTAGTTGCAGGAAAGAGTAGGGAAACTTTTCATTCTTATGCACACTGTGCAGGTATCAAAGAACAAACAATAATTGGTGCCTACTGCCTCGATTAAAATGCGAGAATACAAATGAGTGGCCTGGTTTTTTGTCTGCCCATTTTGATGCACAGAGTAAGAAGTCTTGCTTAACCGTCAATAATTGGCAAATTATGATGACTCAATCGTCATTGAGATGTCATGGAATTGCGTATTGCAGTTTATTTTCAAGGAAACGCGAGCAACGGTTGGCTTGCAGATGTCTATGTACTCTTGCCACGTGAACAGTATCGAGAACATGCATCTAGCGAGCAATAGTACCCTCAGATTGAAAATTAGTGGTCATGAGCATGACTTGGTTGCCATATGTGATTGTTAGAAGAGGTAAGGTGGTGTCGCCTTGAAGATGTGTGCTAGAGACAAGGGGGAGACATAGAGGCGATTTGGCTTTGTTGCACAAGAAACATTGATGTGCATTGGTAACATTGTTCTAGCCTTTAGGTCTCGGAGGCCTTTCCGTTTTCTGTTCTGTCACACAACTTTTTGGACATGCATGCCCTGTATCCAACTCTCGATGCACACATGGGTCCGTTCTGGCCAGGGTGCAACTGTTCTGGTACACAAACAACCGACACTTCGTGCCAAAGCTTTTCTAAAACATTTCGAGAGGGGACAATGATGAGCACTTAATGGGACGAGACTCCACAGATTCGCCATCGTGTCCCGGAGTACGCTCCCGACGGCCAGACAGGAGGCTATTACAGAAACACTCACAGAGCCAAGTATTTCGCAAGATTAACGATACTATTGCGTAGCCATGGCACAATGCTATCACCCGCGTTCATCACCGAAGAAGTGCGGGTAGCCGCTGTTATATTTAGCCAGTCACTACCCAAAGTCCAGACTGGATTTTGTCGATCCAATATGTCCCCAAATCTTTGAATCAAAAGATATTTCCTCAACACTTCAATACCATTTTCAAAATCGTAAAGTTGCATTGCCGAAACATGCTCTGTTACCCTTGTATTGCGATTGTGTGTTTATTTACCATGGTTCGACTGGTTTGTGCCTTGCCGACCTCTGACCATAAAAATGTATGAGGAGCCGCTGTGTCATTCATCTTATTCTGAGAGAAAATCGTGCTAATGATCAAAGCTAACATCCACTTTGGTTCCAACTCCAGTGGAAGACGCCTCTGAGATGTATGGGCCACTACGTTGTGTCTATAAAATCCCACCTTGGTGTTCCGCAATCAAAGACGGCGGGCTATGGTGCCTTGATGGGGTTTGGTGGTGTTCGTGGCCTGATCCTGTATATGGAAGCCCGCTTTTTAAGCCAATCGACGATGCGTGCCAGTGTTAGAGTAGCACAGGGGGACAAGACATCGTGCAAACCATTGAAGGGTATTCAAGTTTACAAACATGGATGCATCATGGCTGATAGACCACAAAGATAGGAGGACATGGATAGCCTCAACTTCTATAATAACATCACGAGGCGTTGTATGCATCAATATCTATATTACTCATACTTCTTTCAGCATGGATAGTGTCAATACGTTTGCATACTGAATCATTATACAGTTATTTGCGATGCTGTCGTATTTCCTTATGCCTTGCTATGTATTTCGAATCGTTCGGTGAAACTAGTTACCATTTCTACGGCAAGATTGAGGCTTTTCTGTTTAAAAATATCTCGATGAAAGGAATCACTTCAAAAGGTGCATGACGCGTCAGTCTCAATAGTCAGACTGACTTCGGCTTGAAACCTATCTTCCCTACCACTCGGTCCTGATAATTCAGTCCAATCTTGACCAGAACCTATATCGACACAATCCGAATTCATGTCAGATCAAACAAGTAATCCCCCGGTTGCCAAACTCAGCAGGTGAACTACTCGATATAAGCGTCCCTCTTCAAAAGCTACAAGAATGGAACTTACCGCTGGTCCTCCGGGTACCGTATAATTGTTGAAGTTTGTGTAGATCTATCCCGATGAGTAGGTTATCCATAGTGGCAAGGCTTCTGATAAAACTTACATTGACAGTGTATCCGGGATCAGTACTCTTGAAGGCACCAGGAATCGAAATTGTCGGTGTAGGTGTCGTACTACCACCTCCCGTAACGCTGACTTGTGCACAGCTGATGTAGAACTAATTGAATCGTAAGTTCGTACTCAGGCAAAGTTTCTTTTTTTTTTTTATTTATCTTTTCTTAATTACCTGGGGGATTCCAGCTGGATATGGATTATGGATGGCGAGGGATTGGACTCTCAGCAGGTATTCGCCGTTGGCTATGCATTTAGGAATGGTATAGGTGTAAGTCTCTGAGAAAACTCAATCAGCTCAGGAACTAGGAATAAAATTTTTGGCATTAAATAACTCACGGTACATAGGCCAGGTCGCTTGACCGTTGCTAAATGTAGGACCGAAATCATATATCTTAAACCATGATCCGCTGCCGTCGTACTCTTTCGCTGTAGATGGAGCCTTGGACATAAATCTGGCCAGTCAGCATGTGATGTTCTATTCGTGATGTGGATTCTCACAGTGAGATTGGACCTTGGTGGTAAACAGCAACGTCCAAAGTAAAACTAAAGGAATCACCAGCTTTCACGCTAATGGTATCTGTGCTAGACCCATTTGCACCAACATTGCATCGTAAATCGTTCGAAGCAAGATCTAATCATGTTAAGCTTGTCCAATGAAAAAGATGTTTGTAAATGGAGTTCACCTGTGACTGGGGAGTTATAATTAGTGTTTTCGCGGATATACTGGTATACGCCATACTTAGTGGAGCCAATAGACAGCTGTTCGAAGATGTAATGACCGTAAGCCTCCTTGATGACCAGGGAGAGTGTGAGCGCAAGGCCCAAGATGAACTTCATATTTGCAGAGAAGCGGATAAAGTCCACTTAGAAAGACTATTTCCAGTTACCAGGGAATCCAACTGTCGGTAATATCGCACAGCAAGACGAAGGACGGCTTATAAGTGATTTTCATGCGCCAAGACGTTGTCATGTAGCCTTAATCCTGGGGTCAAAATGTTAACCCGGACAGCTCGGCATTGCACTATATATTTTGTAGTGTTACAGTGATGGCAGTGTTTATATGAAACGGGCCGTGTCCCCTTTCCAAGAAAGGTGCTTGCCCATAGAATGTTCTATGCTGTTACATTGATGTCGAGGTTGTATTGATATTCACGCTATTTGCAGTCTTGGATTCATTGAGGATCTACAAATGAGGAGCTTCCAAGGGTCTCTGCTGTGTGGTCCCCGCTATTCCCAGAAGGATCTTTTTGAGATAGTTGTGGCCAGCTCAGCCGTGGTATGTTCTTTCCGTATTTCTGTAATTCACAAGTGCGGAACTTGACCGTCCGAAACGTTCCTGTCAGGTGCTCAACTACCCCAGGTTTCTCCACTCAATCTCGGGGTTCTCAGGTATCGGAAGTGAAGAGACGAAGCATGATCAATTAATGGCAATTTAAAATAGTCAACATGCCCCGGTCGTTGATGTAATAATGCACCGACGTGTATGCATGCTGATATGCAACCATTCACGGACAGACGGAGATCAGTTCACTCTGGTTGTGTAATCCTGTAACATTTCGTGGGATGAAGTACACCTTATAGACTGTCAGTCTGCGACCGCCATGGATGTCTCGGATTGACTAGTGGAAATTTATCAAGACTCTTGTCTAATAGCGGGTCTGGATATCGCATATATTCTTCGGCCATATAGTTCAGTATGGTGAGCACGCAACGGCATTCCATGGGGTGATCGGTATGTCTTAATTGGCCCTATTGGTGCCGGTGGGTGCGAAGATGGGCTTCAGTGTCAAACCATTGCATTACCGGGGTACAATAAAGCATTTCCTTCGGAGGTGCAGATCTATGGCTTCCATGGACTAGGACAACTATTGTCTTTGCCAAATTGCTGCGAGCAGTGTGGATTATATGTCTCGTTGCCGTAGACGTCCCCACCATAATAGAAGTACCCTTCGCTCTCTTCGAGAGGTATTTTTTGTATATCCGCAGCATTCCCAACCACCCAGAGAGTTTGCATACCTAGCTTCTCGTTAACACTGATGTTTTTCACAAGGGAAGACGAACTTACCCATGATCATATGCTGCAAGGTGTGGCAATGAATCATCCAAACTCCTGGGTCCTGGACCCGAACACGCCATGCTCGCCAACCAGCATCGAGGCCAGCTTTAGTGACCGACGTATATCTGTACAACATTGACGTGTCCCGCTTGATAGGGTGGTAACCACTGGCCACGATCTTGGCCTCGTTCTCTGTAGCATTATAGGTCCCGTTTCCACTACCGATATCATAGAAATGCTGTCCATGTGCGTGAAACGGGCTAGAGGCAATGTTATTTTGACAACGACGAAAAATATAAGAAGGAAAACTCACTGTACGTCAACACCACCTCCACTGTTGGCAAGTGAGCCGGTATTCTGGAAGACAATTTCCAATACCTCCCCTAATCTAGCAGGGAATGCTTTTGTCTTGGGATCCCAGCCATAGTTTCCTATCGCCGCATCATAATCTGGGACTGCATCATCGCCTCGTTGGTAGATGTCCACAAGCAATGGTGTCTGTACAATATTCTGGGTCCATGATAAGTTTGCCATTCTCCAAATCCATTGCCCAGTCTCATTACTAATCATTTGACGTGCGTCTAGAACCACCCGACGAGTGACTTCTGAAAGGGTAGGGAAGTCTGGATCAGGTTGCAAAGGCTGAAACTTGTATTCCGCCCAGTCATAAGTTGCGTTTGGGAGGCTCAAAACGGGCTTCGTTGGTAAAATTGGTAAAACACCACAATTCTTATACCGCAACACGCCATACCCACGATATACAGAAGGCCGGTCTCTTGTCTCAAATTGGATGAAGTAAGACGACTTCCCCTCAGCTTTCAGCTGGTCCTGGGTCTTTGTCTTGAATAAGACATCGTAACGTTGGCCAGACCCGAGCTGAATTCTGTCGAGCGTTGCTGGCTGGGTCCACTGTCCCCCGTCTACTTGGATGATGGTCAATTCATCGTGCCCCTCAAAGCCAATACTTGTATGTGACAGGCTCGTTGATCCAATGAAGCGAAAGCGATATGTCTTTCCCGGCTTTACATCGATGACTGGTGGTCCGCATGTACCGTTACCGGTCTCGTTCGCATTATGCCCAACACCGATACCCTTTCCATTCAGAAGCACAGCATTCGTTTCGCCGCCAAAGACGAAGGGAACACCTACTAGACCAGCTTCAAGGGACTCATCCGTCTTATTAAAATAGTCATTCCAAAATAAGATTCGCTCTTCGTCGTAGTCGTACGGAGGCTGCACGCAATCATCGACAATAAGCGCGCCGGCGGCTGTAAGAGCTTGAGTGCCGATATGAGAGTGATAGAAGTAAGTGCCCGCATCATCTACTTCCGTTTCAACTTCGTAGTCGAAGAAGTGCAGGGGCTTGATAGGCCATTGCGAAGCTTGCGGGCTTCCATCCGAGAAGTGTGCGAATCGCTGCGCGAGACCATGCCAATGCTGGACTATGTCAATACGATGCTACCAAATAATCCCCAAATGCTTGCTATATGCTCACCATGGTGAGATTGCTATCCGTCATATCGTTATATACTCTGATCCAGGTCGATGCTCCTGGTTTGAGTCGTAGCGTTGGACCAGGGCTCGTGCCATTGATAACCACTGACAATCGAGACTCGCAAGCGACCGAAATGTTCTGTTTCGTGATTCGCAGGACATGGTCGGGGGTAAACGTTTTGTCGTGAGTAACCAAGACCGCTTGCACCAAGCTTAGCGTACACCCGATCAGGATGGATAGGGCGCCCGATGCCCTCATAGTAGCTACCCAGGTTATTACTGTGAAAGTTGAATCAAGCGCAAGGCATTTCACATGAAGTCGCGGGCCAAGCTTCATAAGTATTCAGCAACAAGATCTAGGACAAGGGCATCTAGGCTGATGCCTGAAGGATTTAAGATATTCGACGTTGTCAGCACCTACTGCGCGTTTAAGATGATATTTACGATATACGCCAATGCCACGGATGGATCCTAACTTTAGCATCAGGATCGCCTAGGATCATGTCTTCAATTGGGCACTATTTGGTCGATCATCATAGCTGACTGCCCTGCGGAGGGAGCTAAAATCTCACAACGCTTCGGGCTGAAAACACGTTACTGGCGAGCCACATACGAAATCCTTTTTTCGTCGAATGCGTCATTTGGTGTGGAATCAGGTAGGCTGAGCTTATTTCATTCTTTTTTGAGGCGGTAATATGGAGCTTTGCAGAAGGATTAAACCGCCATTTCTTTTTTGGGGCTTGGTGGCCTACCAGCTCGTCGGTAATTCCCCTGATGATGTTGTACTTGACTATGGAAACATTGACACTGGCTGCTTGTTTCAATTCTCATCATAGAGGGCAAAGGTTCTTGGTCTCCCATGTTTTTTCAATTCTCTTCTTGTCCGATTATACCCAGGCATGTCAAGCTGAATCCGTTTGATTCTAATCCATTATCAAATTAAGACTAAACACACTTTGTAACTCTTACCAAGGCATTTCCCCTCTCAATATGGTCCGATTAGCGAATCGCTCGCAATTGCTTTTTGTCTTCAGGACTTGCGGTGCATAATAGTAGCACTAGCTTGGTGGTTCGGGAAAATAAGAGTATCTGCAACAACAACGTTTTCCCTTCTTCCAGCAGTGAAAACAATCACCTCGGCAATATCGTCTGGTGTTAATGGTTCGCAACCTCTGTAAAGGCAAATAATTAGCTCTATTGCAGCACCACCCGTAGCAGATACGGGACCATAACCAAGACTTACGCATAGACCGCATCGGCTTTAGACTTGTCGCCGCCGAATCTTATAATCGAGAACTCCGTCTCAACCTGGCCGGGGTCGATGCTAATGACCCGAATCCTTTTGGCAATGAGCTCTTTTCGTAAACTCTCGGTGAAAGACCGTACGGCTGCTTTGGTTGCACAGTATATACCACCGCCAACGTATGGTTCGCGGCCCGCAACTGAACCTATGTTGATGATGTCGCCCGCGCCTTCGCCATTGTTACGCTTTAGCATAATGGGCAGGATCGCCTGTGCCATATTGATCAACCCCAGCACGTTCGTGGCGAACATGATGTTCATGTCCTCCTCTGCAATTTCGGGTGCCTTGGCAACACCCTTGACTAGACCGCTACGTTCACCCAGAGTCGGTCAGCTAATTACTCTGCAAATCACATTTTATATGCTTGGAAAGAACGATAAAAAGTCTCACGCATTATTCACCAGTACATCAATCTCCTGAAATTCGGTCGGCAAAGAAGCCACAAACTGCCGCACCTGATCCGCATTGCTGACATCTAGCTGTACCGGTAGAACCTTCACTCCATCGCCGATCTCCTTTGCGATGTCAGCCGCGACTTTGTTGAGAGTATCGACTCGGCGAGCTGTGAGAACTAGCTTTAGGTTTGTAGGGCATGTGCGAGCAAATTCAAAAGCGGTAGAACGCCCGATGCCTGAAGAGGCCCCAGTGATGAGGACTGTCTTGCCTTGGAGGCGTTTAGCCACAGCAGATGCCATTGTTGCCAGATGGGCTCTAAACGAGGGGAGGGTTTGGTAATTGTGCGAGCTAACCCTATTGCGGTTTCCAGAGGTATGCACCTGTAGAAGCCATGATTAAATAGAATCACAATTGCGAATCCGGATACATATGCAAGCTGGCCAGAGTCTCATGTCATGTGTGATGCAGAGACGGCCTTTGACGGTGCGTGTTTGCCATCCACAATGGAGCGGAACTTGGCACCCTTAGGGGCTTTTCCGTTACAGCGATGGATGGACTTTTCCGCGTCGCTCTGCTTGTGCCGCAATTAGGCTATGCAGATCAATCCGTGCCATCCATCAGCTTTGACCATTCTCACTCAGCATGTCAGCCAGCTTGCTTGGGTTAGAACGAGTAAATAGCAGACCTTCTCAAAAGCTATTATCAGTAAACTATCACGTCCGCAATTCTTACGAGCGCGATAGGCATACCAATACTCAATCATATTGCTATTCAGTTTCGACCTCTTAGAAACCAAAACCGTTATCTTCGAGAAACAGGTCGAGATTACCCAACCCTGACGAAACCATCGACGCAAAATGGCCCCAGTCTGAAGAGTCAGAGGTTGTGGAACCTGGCACATTGTTGAAATCCACAGCACCTGCATCTCCCAGTAACTCGGCATAATTGCCAGCGACATCATTATTGCCATTCATAAGCATTGAGGGCGTTGCAATATGGAAATCGCCTTGCGTGCTATGGTCGGGCCCATCAACTGTCATGGCCGGATTCATGCGTTTCGCCTGACGCAAGGCTTCAATACGTAATTCTTCGAGCACAAGACAATAGCGTTCTGACAAGGAACCTTTCTCGGCCATAATAGAGATGTGAGACTGACATCGGGCAGCAGCTGCGAAGTAGGAGCTGTACATCTCAGGCGGGGATGCTCGCTTCTGAATTACGTAGATATATAAGACAATTGTTGCGGTGAAAGCAAAGTATGCTGTGATCTATAACTCGTTTAGTCTAGGTTTTCAATCAACTCTTAATTAGACAAGCACTCACCCAGAACGCACGGAACATCCCTTGGGTCGTCGAGATTTCATCAATAGTATTCACCGTATTCATAGAAGCTGTTAGGCATTGCCGCACGCATTCCTCGGTGTCTATGTCTTCACTACCTGTGTTCCCACTGCCACGCCTGGAACTTCGAGCAAAGTTGTTCAAGAGAAATGGGCGATAGGTGAGAATTATGGCATGCCAATAGGTGAAATTCAAGACATTGCGTTGTCGTTGATAAAGGGGAACAGATAAAGATGCAGTGGAGAAGTCGGCATCTAGGAATCGTGACAGTTCAACTCGCCAATCACTAAGATTCTTTGAAATCCTCTCGGTTAGAATTGACCGACGGCTGGCTGATATTGATTTGATAGAGTAAAGGTCGCGTACAATCTTGCTCATAATGCGAGCAAGCCTATCTCGTTAGCTAAGTTGTCTGGGGATAGACGGAAAAATCCTACTTAATATGAGCAAGCGGAGCAAGCATTGTTGACAGATTCCTATTCGAACTGATGGAATTAATTTGGTCTATGGTGATTTGGTGATCATCAAGGCATGCTGGGTATTCTACATCAATGTCATCGTCGTGAAACGATCGTGGTCTACCTAAGGTAACGCTGAGGTAAGCATCTAAGGTATAGGCGCACCAAAAGGTTCGACGACGAGATTCAGCCTCAACGATGCCGGAGCCGCTTGTCGCATCGGGCCGCCGGCATCTATTTAGACCAAGGGCCAGCGCCAAACGTGACACGGTTCCAAACAGACTCCAGCAATGATTAATACGGGATTGTGTAAGCAGATAGCAACATTGCGTAAGACGGACTTGTACACTGGTCAACCGTATAGATCCCCGCTCTTTCGTGAGTTGTTGATCTGCCGCGAGGAAGTAACGCGTGCTACATCATGCCTTAGCTTATTTGCTTCACGGAATTGCTGTAAGTAAGACATAGACTGACCTCAAGTCTGGCGGACCTGGCCTGTCATTTTCGGGCATATATACCCTTGCATGGGCAAATATCGTAAATAGCAAGGCAACCTTCGCTGGAGCGCCCTGCGTACTACGCATTGTGCCCAGCGTGTCATAGAACTCGTTGAACCATTCCTGAACTGTTGGCCTATGAAGAAAACGGTAGGTCGGCATAGCAAAATCAAAATATCGATCGACCAAACGCTGCGCATCGTCCCTAGGGAGCATCATACAAAAGCTTGGGTCGAAATCGGGAATCTGCAGAGGAGCATCGCCGAAAGTAAAGATGGTCCCATCGCCAGAGAAAGACACGGCCTGATGGAGGCGCTTCTGAACTCTGAGCAAAAATGAAACTCCTGATGTAGGCCCAACATAATGACCTTGCAAATCTGTTTGAGCCGGCTCGGGGGAGCTTCGCGATGATGGAGCTATAGCCGCGTATTCCAAGGTTTCGGGAGCCAAATAACTCGATGAGATATCACCGGTCTGTAAAGGCGCAATTTGCGGTATCGTTTCAGTCAAAGCATGCCCAACTGGGACTGAGTCACTACCAGCGTCAACAGCAGCCGTTGGTAGAATGACAGATGACCGTCGACCTCGTCCGTAGGCAGACTTGAATGTGCAACTAGTCTTGGCGCGCGTACAATACTCGCACGGTTGTTCGCCATTGCATTTGATCTTCCTTCTGGATGATTGGTTAGTCGATGTTTCGCAGTGAAAGCAAGAGTACCGTTACGTTTTGCACCTATCGCACGCCCGAGTGACCCTCACCCGTTCGCCGTTCCTTCTCCGCTTCTTAGACACGGCCCTACCTCCATTATCTGCAGAGACCGGTAGAGCTTGGCCGGCCGAAACCATGAGATCAGCCGTCACTGATTCCCGAAGGCGGATAAACTTGATATTTCTGAAATCCTCCGGCGAGCTGCGGGTTGTTGTTCTTGGATGGAGATTCCGTTAGTGGAGTGGCATTCAACTACCTTATTCGGGGCATCTGGTTTTTCCGACGGAAATGACAAGGCGGATCCGCCATTAGCGCACTTAGGTATGCATCCGTACTCGATGGAAGAGAATCTAGGTCGAGCACCTACCAGCCCCCATGATCATTTCTCTTCTCCATATGACTTTCTGAGATGAGCAAGCCGGGAAGGAGTGGGAGAAAAGCAGCCTTGGTGTTTGGTTAAGTCAACACACTCCATCTAACCACTAACCACGCAAAGAGCTTTATGTATCTCCCCACAACCTACCCCTATCTCCAATAGTATTTATGTGCGACTCTCTACACAAATCAAGCCAACTTCTATTCTGACCTGGAGCAACCAGCCATCATGTCTTCAACTACAGTACCGCCAAGCGGGGTCTGGGCCCCGACTATTACCTTCTTCGACCATAGCACAGACACACTCGACACAGAATCACAAGCAAAGTACTTCTCATACCTTTCCAAAACTGGCCTTGCTGGGCTTGTTGTACTGGGTACCAATGCTGAAACGTTTCTCCTGACACGTGAGGAGAGAAAGACCCTCTTGGAAACTGCTAGGCAAGCATGCGGGCCATCGTACCCCATCATGGCTGGAGTTGGTGGCCACTCAACCAAGCAAGTATTAGAATATATCACCGACGCCGTGGAGGCTGGCGCCAATTATGTTCTTCTGCTGCCCCCTGCATACTTTGGAAAGCAGACTACGCCAGTGGTTATCAACAACTTCTTCAATGATATCGCTAAGGAATGCCCACTCCCTATCATCATCTACAATTTTCCGTCAGTCTGCAATGGGATCGATCTCGATTCGGCTACCATTGCCAACCTGGCAAGGACACATAAAAACATCGTTGGCGTAAAGTTAACCTGTGGTGCCGTGGCTAAAATTACACGACTTGCGGCCGAGCTTCCGGCAGGTTCCTTTGCGACTTTTGGAGGACAGTCGGATTTCCTGATAGGTGGTTTGGCTGCTGGTTCCGTTGGCACTATTGCAGGCTTTGCCAACGTATTTCCCAAGACAATCGTACAAATCTACAAGTTGTACCAGGCGGGCAAATTTCAGGAGTCAATGGATCTACATAAAAAGGCTGCTCTCGCAGAGCAGCCTTGCAAGGCTGGTATCGCCTACGTCAAGTACGCCGCAGCTCTGAACACGGCAAAGGACGCTGGAATTGAGGGGGCTTTAGAAAAGTTGAAGCCCCGGCGGCCCTATGTCGAACCTACAGATGCTGAAAAGAGGTCTATCGAAGCGCAAACTGCTAGCCTAGTGGGTATCGAGGCGAGTCTATAGTCGCAATTATGAAAACAATATCCTTATAGAGAATCCTATAATTCTAGTCGTTCATGACTATGTGACGCAAAGATCCATGATATTAAATGGAAATATGAATAAACCGCGCAGCATTAGCGTGATCCATCGTTAGTTGATGGATGGAGTACCCCATCCATCCACTGTGATCAACTTGAATGGTAGGGACGGAACTTTGCTAGCGCTTACTTACAGCACGGAAATGCCTCCATGAGCATTTCCGCAGTGGACCATTGTGACACTTCCCCGCACAATGACTCCAGATTGGCAACACAAAGATATCCCGTGCCTCCATGCACCCCTATGGTGAGAGCAAAGACTGGCTCCCAATCTTGCCGGAGCATTGAAAGAGCAGCCCTGGTCTTGCATTTTCTGTGACCAATGTATAGCCCATCTGGACAAGACCAATTCTTAAGACGTGAAGTTTGAGCAAAAATGAGCAATCCTTCAATAGAAGTGCTTGTCTACGGCCTAGGAGCGTGTGTTAAAAAGATATCCTCCAAGAACATTCTTTTGATAGCGGAGATAACTAAAATCTTACCTCAGAATAGGCTCTTTTTATGCATTCATTTTAAGCCGTGCCGAACAAGTCCGGCTTACCGTGGTTGCTCGATCTAATTACGATGCCGTCAAGTCAAACGGCATCAAAGTCGTAAGCCAAAACCATGGCGAACATTGTGTGCAACCACACAAAGGTCAGCAACTATCGTTTCAAGATCATCACCCGTGTGGTCTGATGTTGACTTCTTCAAGTGGTGAAGAGTGTTGCCGAAGCGGATGATCAATTCGACTACATTGTTTGTGCACACAAAGCGATAGATCAATCTAGCGTTCCACCACAGATTGCACTTGGAGTCGATGAGAGAAGAACGACTATTGCCATTATTCAGAATGGCGTTGGCAACGAGGAACCGTTTCGTAGCATGTTCCCAACAGCAACTATTTTTTCGTGTGTGGTGAGTCATCATAGATTCACTCCATTCTGATATCACAGTTCGCTAATTCAACTGAATTGTGACTTTAGACTTGGACCGGCGCGCGACAGCCCCAGCCTGGACTCATAACTCACACCAAATCAGAAGATTTGCAAATCGGGCTGTTTCCCAACCCGGGTGGCAATCAAGCCTATGACGCTGAACGGCTTGACAAATTTGCTACTCTATTAGCCGCTGGTCAAACGTCTTTCCAAATTGTGCCCGACATTCAAGTGCAGCGATGGGAAAAGGTGGTCTGGAATGCTGCTTGGAACTCATTAACAACGCTTACCCTCCTGGACACTCACGCTTGGCTAACCTCTTCAGAAGATGCAATTCCCTTGACAAGAAAGCTGATGGGAGAGGTTATTCACGTTGCAAGGGCGCTGGATGTCGCTTTGGAGGACGACTTGATCGACAGACTAATCGATAAAATCAAGGGAATGCCACCTATTGGCAGCAGTATGCGAACAGACTACGAGAAAGGCAAGCCTATGGAGATTGATATCATTCTTGGCTATCCTGTAAGACGAGGTCGAGAACTTGGCCTTGACGTATCGACTATTGAGACAATCTATGTTATCCTGACGGCCATCAACAAAAGGGTTATGGCTGCATGAAGATTTTAGGAGTGCAGCTGTAAATGAACAAGAGAAACATCACATGTTTCTCAATCATAATCGTATCTATCCAAGTCAATAACAAAGATCATCGCGTATTCTTCGTTGTTAGTAGATACACATCACTTGAAAAATGGTGAACGGCTTTGAATAAAATGCGGTTGTAGTGAAATGAAACTATTGCCTTCCCTTTGACAGGGCTCCAATTAGGCTTTCCGCTTCGCCTTCCAGCGACGGCAGATCCGTTGTGTGACGCCACTCCGATGCTTTGCCGATGTTTTTGAAGTCGCAGACCCCTGTCCCTGGTTACCCCATCTATAATCGTGCACATGACCCGGAAACACCGGTCGCCGCTAATTGCAAGATGCCATGCGGAGAAGGTCAAGGTTCGGAGGAAGGGTTGCTCGAGCCGTTCGCGCAGCCTACGGCATACAATAGGGTTGAAAGTCTTACCTTTGATGAATAAAGACGCACTGGGTCGTTTGTATGTTTCCGCAGTCTGCTCAAATAATTCTGTAGCTTACTGCAGCGTTCCCACCCAAAGTAAAAAAGCCACCGAAAACAAACCATGTCTCCACGCAGCACTATCAGGGATGTCATTATTACACCAGTGGCATTCCATGACATGCCCCTGTTGAACAGTGTCGGCGTGCACGAACCATGGGCACTACGCAGCATTATTGAGGTAGTAGCAGATGACACTTACGGCTTGGGCGAATCATACGGAGACTCAATTCATCTTGCTCGCCTCGAAAAGGTTGCCGTAAAAATCAAGGGCCTCTCGGTGTACGACACAAACTTGATTGATAGGATATGTCGTGAATCCCTAGTAGACGACACTACCACTGATGGAGATGGCATGGCCGGCAGTAAGCAACCTATCTTCCGTGGCTCAAATTTTGTCTTTTACGTCTTGGTTTGTGCATGTTAGACGGAGTAGCCTCTGACATATCTGTGCACTCTTTCTGAAAATTCTTCAATTCCCTATTCTCTACGTCCATGAGGCAATTACTGACCACGATATCTTAGTGGTCACTACAGCATCTGTTTCCGATAAAGTCTTCTCACCTTTCGAAGTTGCGTGCCTCGATATACAGGGGAAATTGGCAGGCATCCCGGTGAGCGAGTTGCTCGGTGGGCGTGTCAGGGACAATGTCCAGTATTCAGCTTACCTCTTCTACAAGTGGGCAGGGCACCCAGGAGACTCCGACGATGAGTATGGTGCCGCACTTGACCCCGCTGGTCTTGTGGCACAGGCGCGCAAGATAATAGACGAGTACGGTTTCCAGGCTATCAAGCTCAAGGGCGGTGTCTTCCCGCCGGCTGATGAGGTTGCAGCTATCAAAGCATTGCATGTAGCTTTCCCCGGTGTGCCATTGAGACTTGATCCCAATGCCGCGTGGTCCGTTAAAACTTCCATATGGGTTGCCAAAGAATTGGAAGGCATCATTGAATACCTTGAAGACCCAGCGGGTGAAATTGAGGGCATGGCTGCCGTCGCGGAGCGGGCGTCGATGCCACTGGCTACAAACATGGCTGTAGTAGCCTTCTCTCAACTACCTCCTGCCATCCTACAAAAAGCCGTTCAAGTTGTCTTATCCGATCACCACTTCTGGGGCGGCCTGCGAAAATCCCAAACACTAGCAGCCATCTGCGCGACCTGGGGCATGCGGCTCTCAATGCATTCCAATAGCCATCTGGGCATCTCGCTCGCGGCCATGACTCATCTAGCGGCAGCAACGGTCAATGTCGATTATGCTTGTGACACACATTGGCCATGGAAGCGTCGTGATGAGGACGTCATCGTGGACGGTGACTTAAAGTGGACAAAAGGTGGCGTAGTAGTACCCACAACTCCCGGATTGGGAGTCGAGCTTGACCGAGAGAAACTCGCGCACCTCCACCAGCAATATCTCAAATGTGAGCTTCGAAAGCGCGACGACACGACCTATATGAGAAAGTTTCAACCGGACTTTTCAGCCGCAATCCCTAAGTGGTGAAATGATGAGGCAGCACTTTGGTTCATCGATCTTGTTTACGAACCAGATAATGGACACAGCACTGTTCACTATCAAGAAGAAGGCTTTCTCACTCTTAATATTGTACGATACCGAGCTTATTAGCATACAAATGACGAGAGATATAATCTACAAATCTCTTTATTACTCTAGTGATAACTTGAGGGCTGCTTCCTTTTATCGTTCCCTGTTGATAAATTGAGACAATTTCTTTCGAAGGCTAAATTTTCTGTAACTCAAACGAAACAAAATTTTACCGATCTCAAAAGCCAAGAAAATCTGCAACTTTTATTGAGTACTACCTCTGTCTGTTGATACAAAGATCCATTGGCCAATTCTACGTGGATGCCAAGATATCTCTCGGTTTGTTATTAATGTGATTGATACATGAATCTTTAGAGTGGACCGAAATGAACAAGGCTCTTGAAGCACGTTGATTTGCAGTAACCTACATCCCTTCTGCAAGTGGGCTACACCGAGCTTGCTTAGGCCTTGTCAACAAGGCGACAAACGCGGATGTGCGACGGAAAAGCCATCGGAGGTGGACGGATGTGCTAAACTAGACTACCCCACACCAGTGGAGCAAAGAGAATTCCCCACGGGGAGGCACGAAAGCCGGAATTTGGACAGAGGGAGAGTCTTCACTTCCTACCGCCGATGGAGCACCTCCAAGTGACTGCTGATGATGGATGGTTATCATCCTATTCTTCCTATCTAATGCGGGGAACCCAGCTAGCTCGAGCCATAGCAATGCTGTGCTCTGAATACAGCAGTTTTTCAGTTATAAATACCACATATTGATACTGCCAGAGGTTGGCCGACGGGTCGACTCACTCGCAACACACAAACTCCATTATTAGTTCTTCCCCAATCACTTCAGACACAGCAGGTCGAAATATGGACAAAAAGCACACAGGCCATCGCGGCAATTCGGCTAGGTCAATTCTGATCGGCTTAGCAATTAGCCTTGCAGGGTAAGTTGTTTGATTTAATAGTCGTTGTAGTGCTGCCAGCATTCACAGCCAGCTCAACTAACCCCTCGAACTACTATTAGGTTCATCTACGGTATCGACACAGGTATCATCGCTTCTACTATTGCACAATCTACTTTCAAAACATACATGTATGGCGGACTCACTGCCAATGCCTCGATAACGGGTGGCATCGTTTCCGGTTACTACGCCGGCTCAGCCTTTGGCAGCGGCGGTGCCGCTTACTGCATGGACAAGTTGTCCCGCCGCTGGACACTGCTCTTCGGCTGCTGTGTAAGCATTGTTGGCGCCATTCTACAGACTGCAGCTCAGGGTCCGGCTATGATGATTGTCGGTCGAGCCTTCTCCGGCTTTTCGACTGGCATGGTCTACCCAACTGCCCCTGTCTACCTCGCCGAACTCTCCCCTCCAGAGAACCGCGGCTTTCTGGTCGGCCTGAAGGGGCTTATGAATACACTTGGCTTCTTTGCTTCCGGATGGATCGGCTACGCAGGGTCTTTTGCCGCCGGGCAAGCCCAGTGGCGTATACCTTTGGCCACTCAGATACCGCCTGCACTATTGTTGGCAATTCTTACTATATTCTTGCCCTACTCGCCTCGTTGGCGTGAGTATTCCCACATAAATGACTGCCATACACACAAGAGACGGGATCTAACCATTTTTAATGTATTTTAGTCGCTAAGCGAGAACGATATGACGAAGCCAAGCAGATCATGTACAACCTCCATGGTCACCGTGGGAGAGAGTTCATCGAGACTGAATTCGCCGAAATGTGCAATCAGATTCAACTCGAGGGCAACACTAGCAAGAGGGCCAACTTCGGCAAACTCTTCACCCGCAAGTACATGCGTCGTACTCTCTTGGCCTGTATGACGGTCAACATGATGAAGCTCTCCGGATCCAATATCATTCAGAATTATCAGTCAGTAATGTACAATTCTTTGGGCTACAAGGGCCAGACGGTACTTTTGATCGGTGCCCTGAACGGGTTCATGGCGGTCATTGGACAGATCATCAACGTCTTCTTTGTTGCCGACCACTGGACTCGACGAGTCACTGTCATCACAGGCAGCTTCTGCCTTGCTGTGATTCTAGCAATTTTGACCGGACTGTCGAAGAACTTCACCGATTCGTCCCATCCGGCGGGCTCCCGTGCCGGGGTGGCCTTTGTCTTCCTATTTGCATTTACATATTCGTTCTTCTTTAACAGTGTCAACTGGGTTCTTGTTGCAGAGATCTTTCCTCTTGATCTGCGAGGTGTCGGTGTGGGCTTTGCTGTGTTCACACAGGCATGCACCGCAATCTGGCTATCATACACTGCCTCTATCGCTTTCGAGGAGATCTCTTGGAGGTTTTATTTTGTCTTCATTGCTTGCAACCTATTTGCGGGGACCATCTACTTTTTCTTCCTCCCAGAAACACGTTTTCTGGCTCTCGAAGAGGTTGCTGCCAAGTTTGGTGACGAGGTTGTTGCTCATCCGACACCCAAGGAACTCGACCTGGTCACAGCTGAAGAGACAGCTCCTGCAGCCAATAAGAGCGAGTTGTCATCGGACCATGTTGAGATGTCACGGAACTGAAAATTTGGTTGGCAAGTTTGACATTCAGCTTAACTATGTCCTCGTTTTACTATCAAGTACCTGGAAAAGATCCTACAGTGATAAGCAGCGTGCGCCATTATACTTGTCGTCTTCAATGAATCTTTCCTGTGATGTTTTAACTTGGTCGAATTCTAAATGCTGTGGGGATGATTGCACATAAAAAATATCATTGTTTCCCCGACCCATGGGTCGACACGAACAAAGTTTGCAGGCTCCTCACAATAACATAAGTTAGCCAGTAGAGCATCAGTGACATCCCGTCTCCATGAACTTATATTTATGTACTGTTGTCCGTCCGAGCAACGTGCTCAGCTATTCATTTGACCTTTCTCTAACTCGTGCCTGTTCTTTGATTGCACATTTTGTCGGCTGTAACCAAAGAATAACTCGTCATGAAGACCACAGCGTTTGTGCTTGCAGCCCTGTTCGGGGCGGCGTACGGGCAGGCTGATGCGATCTCTGATTGTGCGGTAGGTCGTGATGCTTATCTCACTACTCGCTTCATGGAACATCCATGCTGAAAAAATCACAGGAAGACTGTACGCTTGACTCTTTGAGCAGCACAAGCTGCTCTTTGAAGGATTATGCTTGCCTATGTGCCGATACGACCTTCTTCGCCACTATCTCTAGTTGTATTTCTTCTTCTTGCACCAAGCAAGAAGCCAGTGGTATTTATCCATCATCCCATTTCGACACCCTTCGAGCTTACTGTTTATTCATTAGATGCGGCTGAATATGCCGAGCAACTGTGTGCTTCTGTGGGTGTTGACCTTCCGTCCTCTACTGAAGGCGCAGTTTCTACCGAATGTGAGACTGCTACTGAGCAGGCATCCATGACAGACATCATGGCATCAGCAACGATATCGCTAGCAAGTCAACCAACTATCGGCATCATGAACGCCACGGCTAGTAAGCCGCATTCTACTCCAGTAGCTACATTCATCGGAGGAGCCGCGACCCTGAACAAAGGTTCGTGGGTGCTAGGTGCATTGGGAGCACTACTGGCTGGAGCTTTGTAAAGGACTGTGAGGAGTGACAAATTTGGGGCGGCCCTTGAGAACCTTGAGAGATGCGGCGAACAGAAAGTTTTGGACGGGCCAGAAAATAAGCAGAGTTCAACAAAGTGTAATAAACACTGATCTATTTCCGTATCATTCGAAAGACAATTCAGTTGACGAGTTTTGCGTAAGTTTGCTTCATTGAGTTGGGAACCATGAACATAACAGCCGTGGCCACACGAATAATTAATTGAATACAACAAGTACATAGTACTGCTGGAATTGTTCGAGGCCGCCGAAACGGCGGGCCTAGTTTAAAACGTGGCGCTCAGAAAGAGGCGTAAAAGCATCCCGAAAACGGGATTGATCATGAATGGGTCACTAACACTAACGTGGCTGCAGTAATCCGGGTCGTTGCAGCAGTGAAAACCCGACTGTTCAGCGGATGTTTTTTAGGTCCGGCACTCTGATCACGGGGCTCATTTGTCATCGATTTGTGCCAAGACAGTCTCTCGAGCAAATGAGAGATGGCGCGGCTGTATCTCGAGACCTGGAAAAGAAATATAAGAAGGGAACGTCGTGCCAATTGGAGATTGATTTGGCCGACTTGATGCCTATGTACGATCTCTAATCATTATTGACTGTTGATTGAATGGAAACCCATTGAATTTCATTGATCGGGTCGAGTATCATCGCGACATGCCCGGCTCTAAAGTCTTAGTCCTCGGCGGCACAGGGCCTGCCGGCATCTGCCTTCTGCGGGAGCTACTGTACCGGAAGCACGAAACGGTGGCATATGTTCGGAATGCCTCCAAGATCCCCGCCGACTTGGCCAGCAACCCACTCCTCGAGGTACGTCTTGCAATGTTGCATGTGGGCAACACAACACACCTATAACCAGCATAGGCGACACTTGTAGTTCACGCTTGTTTCGGGTTACTGACAAGCCTGACAGGTCATTGAAGGTCAGATGGATGACGCGAACAAACTTGATCTTGCGGTTGCAAAGTGTAACATAGTCCTCTCTCTCCTCGGGCCAAATACGTTGCGGCTGCCGGAGCCGTCACCTTATCCCGGCTACTATGCAACGTTATTCCCGCTGATGCGCAAACACTCGGTCAAGCGCATATTAGCGATGAGTACACTGTCAGTCTATGATCCGAAGGATGGAACCTCACTCCTTCGATGGTTTCTCGTTCTTTTTGTGCGTCTCTTTGCGGGATCGGCCTATCGCACCGTGACTGGCATAGCGCGAGTCTTCGAGGAAGAAGCCCAGGGCCTCGACTGGACCGTGTACCGAATCGCGGTCATTCCTGGGGGCCATGACGAGGAAAGCTGGAAAAAAGACCGCGAGGATGGACCGGTGCATGCCGGATATGTTGCGGACCCGGGCTGGCAGATTTATACAAGGAGGGGAGCTCTGGCGAGATGGCTGGTGGACTGTGCTGAAAACGGGTTCGAGCAGTGGTATGGCAAGTTGCCTGCCATTAGCAAGTCCAAAGTCGCCAAGGAGAGAACTGACTGATCGAAGGGTCGCAGCGTGTCCGCTTGTACGTTATATCTATGTGCGAGTAATGTTGGATGCCCTTTTCGACGCTGAACTCTGTACTTTTTTGTTCGTTCTCTATCACTAAACAGTATCAATAGCTGCCTGGCCCGTAGAGTGTGTTCAGGCCATCGGCGGCTAGCCCAAGCTGCTTTGTTTCACAGCTTAGATAGTTGATAGCTCCTTGTTGACAAAAGGACCAAATATCTACGATATGCACATCTTGCACCTGGCTCTGCAGATATCTCAGTCGGACAATACGGTGAGCATCTGTACGCAGATCGGCCCCGATGCCGCAGTGATACGCAGACATCTAGAGTCTGATTGGGTGCGAGACGCATGGCACCGTATTATTCCCGCCCCTGAAGGTGCCCGACCGGGCCTTGCTAAAATGGGCAGCTCAATGGCGCGATATGGACCTGCACCAGCGAGATAGCGGCGGCATCCCGCCCGCATCGGCAGTCGATCGGCGAACCGCGATCCGTCCAACCGCCTACAACGGGCGGGGTCGGTGGATAAGAAATGTCGTCAAGTTTTTCTTCAACAATTGATCTTTTCTTGCTTCTCAAACAACTCGCGGCTGTTCCGGCTTTTGCTCTCTGACGGTTGGATGCTGTGTGAGTAATTAACGCAGATTCCGACGGAGGATAGTTATGGCCGGCGACCGTGATGAGAGAACGCCGTTGCTCAATGGTAACGGCCATTCGAACACAAGTGGCGACACCGGTGCCAACGGCAACCGCAATGGCAACCACCATGAACTTACGAAAGAGACCAAAGAGTCATGGTTGGTGAGAGTTTTTGGACCTCCAAATACCATCAAGATCCTACTCGCCGGGTTTATCATCTCATTGTCCTTCAGCTTCACACAAGGTAGCCCACTCCGTCTATTTTCAACAGGACAATTGCTGATCATTCTAAGTACCAATTTTTTACGTTTTCCATTTGATGGAATGTGATGTCTACTATAGCAATCATCCGCCATTTACTGGCACAGGTGACCGATGTAGTCTGAATGAAATCGCCGCGGGCACTGCCACCCAGTTCTCAATACTTGGAATGAGCACCACCTTCTGCGGCACGTGGAACCTCTTTGTCTCTGGCTGGACGGTCAAGAGATGGGGTCCCAGGTTTGCTCTTGTTCTTCAAACGTTCATCCCGGCCATCCGTGTTGCAACCCAGATCCTTGGCGTCATTGCGGGTGGCAAGTCGGGAATCATCATCATTCAATGCACTCAGCTAATCACAATTCTTGGCGGCCCTGCTGGGTACATTCTTGTCGTGAATACAATTGCTGGAGAGCTTGTCGAGCCAATGCAGCGGACCGCTGTCTTTGGTAGGCTGCAGGGATGCATTATGCTTGGGCAGTCCATTGGATACCTCCTCGGCGGCATGGTGGGAGACCGGTTCGGAATACAGATGCCCTTCCAAGTCGCCTTCTTCCTCTTCTGCCTCTCAAGTCTATATGTTGGTCTCTTTCTCCCCTACATCTCTCCCGACTCGTTGTCCGATGGCAAGAAAGATACCAAGCGGAAAGGCGTGGGTGGCTTTCTGGCTCCCCTTAGGATATTGGCACCTCAGCGCATTCGATACCCCGATGGTCATATTGCAAAGCATTTTGGAGTTTTCTTCCTGTGCTGCGGTGTCTTCCTTGGTGTGCTGGCAACTGGCTATGCGCCCATTCTGATCCAGATGTATGCGACGGCTGTCTTCGAATTCAATCAAGCCGACAACGGCTGGCTAATGTCCGGCAACGCCTTGATGCGGAGTTTCTTCCTCATTTTCATCTTCCCTCGAATCATTGCTTTGGGACGCCGATGGTGGGTGTCTACATCAACTGAGACAGTCTCAACCAAAGACGAGGATCAGAACACTCTCGCTAGAATTCCGTCTCACCCAGAGGAGTTTGATGCACCAATGGGTACCCAATCTGAAGAGGAACCCATTCCCCCAAAACCGGTGCTTGAGGAAGATCGTAGCTCATGTCACTTCGATCTTTTCTTCCTCCGGTGGAGTTTGCTCGTGGATGGTGCTTTAACGGCAGGCGCTGCTTTGGCCCAGAAGCGATGGCACGTCTATTTAGGTACGTATCATCATCTGTCACTGCAAGGCCTCAAGCTCAAACGATGTCTTAGCTGCCTTCCTTCTCCCATTCGGCTCGGGAACGGCCCCGGCTGCCAAGGGAGTCATCACTGAGATGTGTCCTTCTTCTCAAAGGACAGATGCGTTGAACGCCATCACTCTAGTCGAGAATATCGCGAGACTAGCAACCCTCGGCCTGTTCGGGTTCGTTTTCTCAGCACTTGCGGAGATTGGCCAGGAATATCTCACGTTCTTTTGCAATGCGGTGAGTAATCATATGAGCTAAAGTCCCGGAAATGGGTTGACTAATTTATACATTCAGGGTATTGCGGTCATCGGAATGGCTGTTTTGTACTTGTCACGTTTCCCGCCACGAGAAACAACCATGGTAGAAGAATCTCCTAACTCGAACGAACCCATTGAGAACGAGTCTTAGAGACAGGCTCATCGATATAGACTTCAAATCAGCAACTATATATATACCCTAGGAATATAGAGAACTTCGACATGTTGTAGTGTTCAGTCACCATTGCAGTCAGGGAACCGGATCTGATCTGATAACCCCCAGCCTGATACAGAGCGACTCAGATTTTATTCAAATCAAGCTACCGAGTGTATTTGACTGAAGCCACTGACGGATGCCCACCACAGGATCGTTGGATTGCCCGATCAAATCTCACTATAGCTACGACGCAGATGCTGTCGTTATCCTTGTTCTCGTTTTACGTCACGCGAAAAGGCTACTATGGTCGCATCCCACGACTTCTGAAGATACTGGAACACTTCCCATTTAAGAAGAGTTCATGTCTTGCTCCTTAGCGGGAGAACTCAGCGGCTGAGTAGGATGTTCCTTGATTGCCCTAGCAGTCATCTCCTGCATCAGCGAGTCCCAAGACAAGGTGTTCGTGTTCATGGCTCGAGCTAGGCTGTTGTACCATCTCGAATATCGCCCTTTCAATCCATTGATCGTGACCCAGATACACATCTTCTCAGATACCGCACAATCCAGTTCGGTCAACCGTCGGCGAAGGTAGATGACACGAGACTGGTACGCCGCCAGACTGCCAAATTGTGCGCGATCAATATGAGTGAACTCGAGGACGACATCACCAGCCAACGTGTCGGGTGTCTTTGCAATCTCGCGCAAGACAAAATCGAAGTGGTATTTGGGATTTTGGACCTCGGGATCCCAGCCAGCATTTTGTAGGACAGTTCGGACCTTCGAAAGCGAGCTCTTGATAAGCAGATTAGCGGTCGCGCGCTCTCGTTTCCACGCCTTCTGCTTCCTGCTGCCCTCAGGCTCGGGGATATCCTCCATAATGTAGCGCTCGAGCTCTCTGCAGCAGAGAGTACTGGTGAGCATGTCTTTCCACTCGTGGAGGTTGATCGCTCCGACGAGCGCTGGAATGCCCGGGAGATCGAGCGGCGAGCTCTGGGACGAGACTTGACTGGCCATTGCGAAATCTCAGAACTCCTGCCTAAGAGAGCTGGGGAACAGTCAAAGCGTTGCCTGGAGTCGTGTCATATATGTGACCCAAGAGAAATTGGCGGGCTGATATGATGAGAGTGGAAAAAGGTGATATGGTGGTAGGATCAAATGTGATGCAAAACTCAACGACTTCTCGTTGAGCTCATCGTCGGAAAATTTTGTCGAGTTGTTGTGTTTGGGGAAAGGTGAGGGAAGCCTTTCGAGAGGGCTCATTTGGTGACATGGTGCAGAAACTCTTCAACCGACGCAAAGGGCTTCTCGTCTTCGAAGGCATTCTGACTGATCGCGCTGGAGACAATGAGACTAGTAAGGCAGAGGAGAGGCACGGGGGTGTCAGACGCCGAGAATGAAGCCCTATCCACCATTTTGTCAGTCGGACGAATGTGGTGACATGTGGTTCCGTTGATTTCCCGAATATCTTTCAGCAGAGACAAGGTTGCGAGGATGAGCTAAGCCCAATCCAGTGGCATGAGGTCTTTTAGCTAAAGGACCTCATGCCACTGGATTAGGACTAGCCCTTCCCATGCATTGTGCGATATCCAAGAGCCTGGGGCTGGGCTACCATCCTCTGCAGGCAACTAGTGGCACACTCTACTCTTTTGTGAGAGGATTCTAGAAAGATAACCATTCTGACCATCATGCCAAAACTTAGAGATCTCAGAACTAACATCAATTATTGCAAGGTTTTCTTTTCGTCTAGGTTTCTTTCTGCACATTTTTTCAGTGACGTAAAAGTCAACGGCTCATACCAAGGCAAGTTAAACTGATATCACTAGGTACGTCGTAAGTGCCCCTCTTATTGTCCAACAACTCATGAGGTATGGAAAATCTTTTTTGATGTCTCAAATTTAAATCGCAACCTGTGATCTCAGTAGGAAGTAACAGAATGAGATCCGGCTTCACTACTATCTCATACTAGTGAAGTTGAGCAATCACCTTTTCGAAAACTCCGCTATCCAATCCACTCAGATATCCAAAAACACATTCTTAACGATGCTCAAAATCGATACATGTTTGATGACTGTAAACTTTCAGCTTCGTATAAGAGTGGATCCCATTCAGTCACTATCTCAATGGGACAATTGGTTAGGGAGAGCAGGGGTTCATTTCTGTCGTCAGCAAAAGTGATCGACTAATTATGTCCCTATGCGGCACATCCACGATCGGCCAAATGTACCAATCAATTGTCTCAAATTGTATCCATCCAGAGTTTGGTAACGCAACATTAACCAGTTCTAGTAACTCGTCTTTGTAGCGTACTACGCAGTTGTTATTATAATCTATTGACTAATGGCTAGGAGTATACGAGCTACTGCCGTGCCGTAAAGCATAGCTTCTCTACTGAAAGGTGACGAGTATTTAATCACGGGTTCTCTGTGTTTTGACTAGATCCCTTACGCCAAGCACTTATACCTTTATTATATGAGGCTAAGCCTACAACACGATCAAGATACAATGGCGACATTACCTCAGTCTAATTCATTCTACGCGAATGGTGAAAAGCAGCCTTCTTCGAAGGTTGTTGACCCTTGGTCGAAAACTGCTGCTGCATTTGACAAGGTTCTCACACCAGGAACCCTTATGTGTTCTGCAAAGACAGTTGAGATGGTTGAGCAACTATGTCCCATCACACCAGACTCCAACGTCCTTGACATTGGTGCGGGCACGGGCAGCATTACCAGGACCGTACGGCAGAAATATCCTGACACTAGAATCATGGCTACCGACAGCGCTCTTGGAATGGTAGCCAACCTAGATCAACAGAACATACCGGGAGTTGTTACTGCTGTTGCTGACGGGAGAAATCTGGATCGAAATCTTATTCCTGACGGGTCATTCACTCATGCTCTTGCAGGATTAATGATTCAATTCTGTGGTGACGAACAAATATCGGTGTGCAGAGAGCTTTATAGGGCTCTGGTCCCAGGCGGTGCGGCAGCAGTATCCATCAGCTACAATGTTGATATCCCTGAACCCTGGCACAAAGCTTGTGAGCGAGTTGATTCTTCAAGGTATACTCGTGTGCCACTGCATGAGCCCAAGGCTTGGACGACAACGGAGCGAGTGAAAGAGGCAATGCAGAGTGTTGGATTTGTTGATGTACAGGATGCCCAGGTATACATGAGAGGAAATATCGGCTCAGTCGACGAGTACCTCGATTATTGGTTGAACAGCAAGCATCCATTGTTCGCAAAGATGATTGCCGCATGGCAAGGAGATCTTTCAGAAGTACTGCCAACACTGAAGAGCATCTTGGAGAAAGAATATACGATGCCAATGGAACTCGGGGGCATGTCTGGCATTGTCGCTGGAAAGAAACTATCATAACCATGCAATTCCAGAGTAAGCTTCAATTTTATGACTAGAGACTTTAGCTGAGCAAATAAATAATGTTACAGCTGTATGTTGCCAAAAATACCGATACCGTGGGATCAGCACTTCTTGGCAGGGCCAAGAATCTCAGATTGAGTTGAATGCCAAGCAGATCTCTCCAGCCAAGTGATGGAAAACTACCTAGCAGGTTTCAGCAAGACAGCGCTCTGAAACCAGTTGGTGCAGACGCACCCTTGTTTCCCCAGGTGGCGGGGACAATTCCGTAACATCAGCCTCGTTTATGGTCCAAACCTTTCAGCTATCTCCCTGTTTCGTGCAAATCGAGAGAATTTGGAAATCTGGGCCAAGCTTTTCCCGGTCTTGGCTTGCCTCGGAATCTGGACGGAGCCTCAATCTGTTCAGTGAATGGAAAAGAGGCTGTTGCGCACATTCACAGTAGAGAGCTCAAGTATAAATGATGAAGGACTCCCAAACTATCGAATGCATCATTTACTCACCGTGGTGCCTGTCTACATCTGTCTCGTCCGACCATCTTCCGGATATCTCGAACATTTCGCTCGTGGGGCTGTGCCCGTACTTTCTTTCTTCTCTGGTCTGGAACCATTCGCTTCTTCTTTTTCTTTCGCAAGTTTGTTGTCATTCACTCGCCGGAGCGGTTTAGATCGAATTGTTAAACGCCATGTATGCTAAGTGGATCGTTCTCTATGCTTTCACCCTCGCGTGGCTTGCCAACAGTCTCCCGCTCAACATAAACCTTGGTGCTTACTCGCCTGCCCTCGTGGTCGGTGATGGTGCGATATCTTTTGAGGGTGCTGCGGAAGGAGGTGCCGGCGCCGGAGAAGAAGGAGTGGTGGAGACGCCTGGAGGCGAAGCTCCGGAAGCCGAGCCTGAGGCTCCCGTGACGGAAGGTGCTGCATCGGCTTCGGCAGACGCATCAGGGGGTTTAGAGTCGACCGGGACGTCGGACATCCCCGTGGTGGAAGGCGAGGTAAGCAACATCATCCCAGACTCCTCCACATCTCTCACGGCTGACCAGGTCTAAATCAGTAGGACACTACTTTGCCATCAGGACTGTTTGGAATTGGAAGACAGCGGATCCCCGACGCCCGGGCCTAATATTGTGGTGGATTATGTGAAAGTGGTCATGATCCTTCAATGTGTTGAGTTCGTCCATCAGATGGCTGCCTCGGCACAAGGAAGTCAACTTGACTCGGCCGATACAAGGCGTGAAGCAGCAATTCAAACACATTTCCGCATGCCCCCAAGATCTAAGTTGCTTCACTGTGATCTGGACTTGAGACATTATCATGACACGAATAGTAATATTTTGCAGAGCAATACGAGGTACAAATGGGTCACCTCACGCAACAATTGGGGATATCTCATCTAATCGAGACCGTTCCCGGACACTTCCGGGCGAGGAACCGATACATCTACGTTAAGAAGCTTCGAGAATTTGTAAATATTAGTTTCGACATTGTTGGCGGCTGTAATGAGCCTTCTTTGCTTGCCGGCTAGTCTTGCATGCGATATACAGCGCCGTCCCCACAAGCCGCCGCGGCTTATATTGCAGTGGCAACAAGAGTCATGAGGTATATTAACTATGCATTACGCATACGACCGTTATTGTCAAGTGCATGATCTCAAAATGCGGGGAGACTGGCAAGTTATAGAAGTGATGTTATGTTATACACAAGATCTCGCTTGAGCGGCAGTCTTGCGGCTGATCATTAGTGGTGGGCATTTGGTGTACCAATTTATCAAATAATTGTGACAATACCCGTGCTAGCGAATGGCTATGATCCGAGGACGAAAATCTCCGATGGCTCGTGATGATTTGAGATCTAACTCTTCGAGGCAAGCTTGTATGAGCTGGCGGGGGACCTTCAATCATAGCATCACTTTGCTCTCCAAAGGGGCAAAGTACAATCGATAAGCATCGCCCTGCATACCTGTCTGTGTCAGATGGGAAAGGCAAAACAATCGCATTGTATGACGGGCTCTGATGCGGGATTTAGGTATTGTGGAAGTGGTAGAACAGGAAAGCCGAGATGGATAGCGGGATGCGAGGGAGTTCGGACGGCTTTGCCGACCGGCTTGGAGGTCGTTTCCAATTGGCCTGCTTTTTGAGTCTTGAAAGAGGCCACAACAGGTGAGACAGGGAAAGAAGGAAAGTGGATCAAAAGACGACACAGACTTTGGATGAATGCATGGATATCCACGACCGACCAGCCGCGTGTCATTCGTTTTGAAGATGGATGAGCAGTTCGTACGTCAGTTCAGCAAGCAAAGCGAACCTTGGAAGCAAGGCACATGCGTATCGCTGCTTTTCATTCGCAAGCGTCCTGCTAGCCCCTTGCATAGGTCGATGTAGGGCACGGTTCGTTGGTGGTAGCGTGCTCCATTCAGGTGGCTCGTCCCGCTGTGGTGGGTGCGGGCTAGCAAAGGGGAAGAGGCGAACTTGCTGCATACCAGTGCCTTGCCTAGCCTGCTTGTCAACAAGACAACAAGGATTTCCCATAGCTGTCGTGTAAAACCACCCATCACTCGTAGTTGAACTGGACTCAGTTGAGGCCCTAAAGATCGAGGTGGCTCGTGGAATGCGATAGAAGGATCGACAGACAGCACTCCCAAGGCCAATGGAAGGTGTCCCTCAAGGTGTGTGTCAGTCAGTCAGTCAGTCAGTCAGCATGCATGGGCTCGAGATGGGCCATCGTGCTGTGGTGCCGTGACGATCTCGAACTCTGAACAGAGATCCAGTACGGGAAGAATGAGCCCAATGGCCCGTGGGTGAAACAAAGCGTCGCACACCTCGAGTTCGAGGGTCTGCCGTTTGGCTGAGGGTCTGGATCAATCGGATGCCATTGGAAGTGGGCTCGAATGTCGGCTGCGCCTCTGCTGTTGTTCTCATCCCCATGCTGTGCATCCACAGCTAAATGCGAGCTCCACACGCTCCAGTAAGCAAGTATCCTTGGGGTGCGTAGCTCCTTGGTGAACTGTCTCAAGAGGTGCTGAAGTATGTCGTGGACACAGTGTTAAGAAGATGTTTCATCGACGACGAGACCTGACCTGCCCGCCCCCGAAACAAACGACGCACGTCAGCCCTTGGAAGCTCGGGGGATGAGCCCATTGCCTATTGCCCATTTAGCCACGCACAATCAACCCACCAACCTAACACATTACTGCGTAACTTATTAGCAAAATGTGGGTGAGCGAAGGGATGGAGGCTTACTAGAAACACCCCCTAGGGCGTGAACTAAAGTGTCTGAGGACGAATCACCTGCCTCCACCTCTCCTCTTCACCTTTTGGATTGCACCATTTGAATGAGCGTTGCAACACCAAGCACATCCCAGGCCTCTCCCACTCGTTCATACTCAATCAAGGTGGTGTGGTTGTCATCGGTATCTTCGGAAAAGGATACGTTGCCATGAGAGAAAAGGAAGATATGCAATCCTGCCCGGACTTCTTGGAAGAGACACGAAGATACCCGACCATCGAACCATCGACCAACTGTCTGTACCAGTAGTTGTGTGTTCGCTCGCCTGTTTTATGCTACCAACATACGGACCCAACTTTTCCATGGAATGTACTAACCTTAGACTACAAGGAGCATAATCTGCTGCTGAGCTGCACTGATAATATACTCGATAACAATAGACCTGTGGGAAGGGTAAAATCAGGGGATTGGTTGATATAGATACACCAGTCTCTTTATATTCACGCCTCCCCTCCCCCAAAATCCTGCCCTGAAGCGAGCCGAACTTTTGGTGCGGTGGGTGGAGCGGGCTGCTGCTGTGGGTGGCCGGCATCAGCCCCCCTTCTTTCTTTCTTCGAGGCCACTAAAATTCACCAACAGTCCAACGGCTTCTTTCCTACTCCATCTCCGTTCTCCCATCATAAACCTCAACCTCATCATCAGCAGCATCAGCATCTCATCCCCCGACGACCTCCGACGCTCTCTTCCCATCAGTCCAACCATCCATCATCCTTCCGGGTCCGAGATCTTGACGGTAGCTACGCACAAGAGTCCTCGCTACAACCCTCTCGGCTCACTGCTGTGCTCTCGACTTCCCTCGTGCACATAGTCTCCCTTGGACGAAATCCGGTTTCCATGGGCTGATGTCCTTGATCGAGGATAAGACCACCTAGCCAATGGTCTTGATGTAAAGCCTTTACGAGCCTCTCCGTCGAACCGCTACGTCAGCGTTGTTGTCCTCAAGATGATGCGGCGGCCTCCTGACCAAGGACGGCATGGCGCCCAACAACGCAAATATCTCTGGGCATTCGCCTTCTTCCTCCTGCCCTGGCTCCAGCTTGCAGAAGCACAGCAGCAACAGCAGCAGCAGCAGCAGCCCATCGCTGCTCCTATAATTGCTGGTGGATCCCGTCAAGATGGAGGAGGAGGTAGATCCCGCAAAGAGTCCCCCCTCGAGGGGGATCGAGTCCTCAGCAATCCTGCAGCGACTGCCTTCACCCAAGAAGTCATCGAGACTCCCCATATTCAACGCAAGAATACCTACTCTGTCGTTCACACCGACGACGACAACAATAATACCAAAAACAAGAAACGCAACTCTGAGAATATTCTAATTCCTGACGATGCGAGCGCTATCGCTACTTTGGCTCCGGGACAGTCCGTTCGAGCACCACCCGCCAGACTTCAATCCCTGCCCTCCTCAGTCGGGGCCGGGGTCTCCACGCCGCATATTGCGCGGAGTCTGGAGGATTGGGAAGTGGAAGATTTTGTTTTGCTGGCGACCATCGATGGAGATCTTTACGCCAGCGACCGCAGGACCGGCAAAGAACGCTGGCGCCTGCAGGTCGAGCAGCCCATGGTCGAGACAATACACCATCGAGCCAACGTGTCTGTCCTCGATGACGACTACCACCCAATCGATCACTACATTTGGGCTGTCGAACCCACAAAGGACGGTTCATTATACCTGTGGATCCCTGAGAGTGCCACAGGCTTGGTCCGGACCAGCTTCACCATGAAGAAGCTTGTCGAAGACTTGACCCCCTTTAGCGACGGCGATCCACCCGTCATGTACACGGGAGACAAACGCACGACAATGGTCACTCTGGATGCTGCCACAGGCAGGGTTTTGAGGTGGTTTGGCTCTGGCGGGTCCCAGGTCAATGAACAGGACAGTTGCTTACGACCCAATGCCCTCATCGACCCGGATAGTGCTGAATGCAGCAATAGCGGCACAATTACCCTTGGTCGAACTGAGTACACTGTCGGCATCGCTTACAAGGACACACGTCCTATCGCGACACTCAAGTTCTCCGAATGGGGCCCTAACAACTTTGATAATGATCTACTTCTTCAGTACCATTCGACCATGGACAATCGTTACATCACTAGTCGACACGATGGCAAGCTTTACGGATTCAATTATGAACGACACGCAAGAAATGCTAAACCATACTTTGCCGAGGATTTCACTTCGCCTGTCGTTCGTGTGTTTGATGTTGCTCGGCCATGGGGTGCTCCACCCGAGAGCAACCCAGAGCTCATCATTCTTCCACAGCCACCGCCGCCAGACAAGGATGATACTCTAGGTCATCTACGCAGTAGCAGCATTTTCTTGAATCAGACACAGAATGGCAGCTGGTACGCTATGTCCGGACGTGCTTACCCTCTGATCATCGACGCCCCTGAGGCTCAGCTCAATCAAAGAGATTGGTTCGATCTGCAACAGTCATGGGACATGATGAACGAGGCCCAGATATCCAAAGCCTTGGTAGGAACGCACTCCCTAGGTAATGCATGGCGGGGTATAAAACAACAGCCGCCAACTCTCCCTCCAGGCACATTGACTCCTCCAATTTCCGAGGATCCGGACAACAACTCTGCAGTTCCTACGTTGCCGACAGCTGAGCCGGAGCCCCCCACAATCATTGACAAGGTGAAGACTCTGCCTCAAATCGCTGCCGATAGTATCGTGGACTTCGTCAAGAATCCTGTCATGATCATTCTCTTCGTGTCTTTTTTCTTCTGGTACCGGAAGGAATTGGGTAAGTGGGCAAAGAGCAAGAGTAAACATCTCTTCCTCGAACCCGTGCCTGAAGGAAGCTTCGTGAGTGAGCGCGAGGCACTCAACACCGAGGACGCACCGGCAGAGAAGCCTTCTGAGAAGTCCGCTGAAGTCGTGGAAGAGTCTGGTCAGACAGAGAAAACTGAGCAGCTGAACGAAGACTCGTCCGATAAGGAGACCACGCGTTCGGTGACATTTGATGAATCCGTCTTGGTTGGCGAAGGCAAAACAAATGATCAGGTTGATGGGGTCACACCTGCAAAGAAGAAGACACACAGGGGTCGTCGCGGTGGTGTGCGACATCGCAAAGGTAAGAATAAGCGTGAAGACTCACAATCACGGGACGATGATCCGGTCATAGTCACGGTTGAAGAGGCTGTCAACAAAGCCAAGAAACTGGGTGAGCAACCACGTGGCCCTGAGCCAGACATCATCACTGTGCCAAACGACGTAGAAGAGGTCTCTGGGCCTATTCTCAAGATGGGCAGTCTAGAAGTGAACGAGGATCAGCAGCTGGGTACCGGCAGCAATGGCACCGTGGTGTTCGCAGGCAAATGGGACGGCCGAGAAGTTGCCGTGAAGAGAATGTTGATCCAGTTTTATGACATTGCGTCTCAAGAGACGCGACTGTTACGAGAAAGTGATGATCACCCCAACGGTTAGTACTTATTTCGGGTTTCACGCATCATCTCCCACTAACTGTCTCTGTCTAGTCATCCGATACTTCGCACAACAGCAACGCAATGCCTTCCTCTACATAGCTCTGGAGCTTTGTCAAGCATCACTCGCAGACATTGTTGAGAAGCCACACATTTTCCGCGATCTCGCGCAAGCTGGTGAGCGAGATCTACCAGGGGTCCTCTACCAGATTACCAATGGTCTGAATCACCTGCACTCCTTGCGCATTGTCCACCGAGACCTCAAACCACAGAATATTCTTGTCAATATGGATAAGCATGGTCGGCCCCGTTTGCTTGTCAGTGATTTTGGCCTGTGTAAGAAGCTAGAGGGCGGACAATCATCCTTCGGCGCCACTACCGCCCACGCTGCAGGCACCTCGGGATGGCGAGCACCAGAACTGCTCCTTGACGATGATGCTCGAGATTCTGGCACGATGATTGATGCCGGAAGCTCGACTCACAGCGGCACCGGCAGCAACTTGGTGTCTTCGGACCTCATGCCTAACCGGCGCGCAACTCGCGCAATTGACATCTTCTCCCTTGGTCTAGTGTTCTACTACGTCCTCACTAAAGGTTCCCATCCCTTTGATTGTGGCGATCGTTACATGCGGGAGGTCAACATTCGGAAGGGTAACTACAATCTTCGTATGCTCGATGTCTTGGGTGACTACGCTTTCGAGGCTCAGGATTTGATTTCGGCTATGCTCAATGCTGAACCGAGAAGAAGACCAAATGCAAAGGATGTCATGGCGCATCCCTTCTTCTGGTCGGCAAAGAAGAGGCTTAGCTTCCTCTGTGATGTCTCTGATCACTTTGAGAAGGAGCCACGAGACCCTCCGTCACCAGCTTTGCAAGAGCTTGAACGTCACGCTTCGGAGACTATCCGCGGCGACTTCTTGAAGCAGTTACCGAAGGATTTCGTCGACTCCTTGGGCAAACAGAGAAAATATACTGGGTCAAGGCTTTTGGACCTCCTCCGTGCGTTGAGGAACAAACGCAATCATTATGAAGACATGCCAGATTCATTGAAGAAGACTGTTGGCCCGCTGCCAGAAGGCTACCTGGGCTTTTGGACCCGCAAATTCCCTAACCTCCTCATCGTATGTTGGAATGTTGTTTATGAAGTTCGCTGGGAGGAGACAGACCGTTTCAGGGAATATTATGAACCTGCAAACCTTTGAGCTAGAACTTTATTATCGTGATCTGGGAAGATGTTTTTTTTTTGGGTCCCGCTCTAGATAGTAGTAGCAGTAGGATAATCTATCATCACCCATAAAGTCGTGCCTCTCTGGTTGGCTCATTCGCTCCTTGTAACGATACTCCTTATATTCTTCCTAGCGCTGCTTGATATGCGTGTGCATCTCTGCTCTGCTGTGAAAATTGTTTGTCATTCCAAACTCTGCAAGATCATGTCTGCAGCTTTCTCCGCAATAGCATACACCGTCGCCTGCGTATGACCGCTAATCTGAAGGGGAATTATGCTTGCATCAACCACCCTCAAGCCCTTCACTCCGTACACCTTCAGCGAGTCATCGACAACACCGCCCGCAATGCCCTCATGCCCTCCCATCGAACATGTTCCGACGGGATGCCAGTCTGTTATCGTGCTTTGCACAACCCAGTCACGGAGCTCGTCGTCCGCTAAGGAGGGCGGGGGGTACGCTCGCTCGCGAATGATGTTAGCTAGAGGCTGAGTACTGCAGATCTTTTCGGCGAACCGCTGACACTCTGTCATTATTTCCAGGTCCAGATGGCCTAAAGCGCCAGTATAATACTGGGGGTCAATCAAGGGCTTGTCGGAGGCTGTCACCTTGGAGGAGCCAGGGGCTGGAGGGCGGATGTGGATGCTGCCCACTGAAAATGGATGCTGGAGTATCTGTAGCATCGTGGCATACTTCTTGCCGCTGGACGGATCAGCCTTGAATTGAGAACTCCAGTTGCCGAGATCGAAGATGTATTCCACTTGGCCTAAGTTCTTGTGCTGACTGAAGCGCCTGTGGAGGATGCTTTGTCGCGAAGAGGACGTTTGATCTGGAGGCCGAGATGCTGTTGCGACTGACTGTAAAATCGTATGGGGGACGACCTTTTCGAGCGGTAGGTAGCACATTGAGCAAGCCAGGATGCTCAGAGGACCTGACTTGGACTCTTCAAATTGTTGGCGGGCAACCGTGGCCAGCTTTCCATCTACCTTCAAATCATCGGGATTTGGGAGAGTTGGATCAACTTCGAAGATCATAGCAGTCACTATATACTAGTCAGCGAGTCACCAGCAAGACAAGTGAAGATGGAAGCACTTACTCATATGCTCTTGCAGATTCTCCCCAACATTTGGACTATTCACTTTCACAGGAATGCCAGCGTTGGCGAGAACAGTAGGGTTTCCAATACCAGATAACTCAAGCAGTTGGGGCGATTGGACACTCCCAGAGCACACAATCACTTCACGGGACGCGGAAACGATATACTCAACGGAGCCATGGCGGAACCGAACGCCCTTGGCCACCCATTCTCCACTCACTTCTTCCAGTAGAATCTCCTCAGCTAGAGCTTCTGTCAAGACTGACAAATTCGGCCGCGATGCATTCTTGAGATAATATGCCGTCGCGGAGTACGATCTCTTGCCGCTCTTGGGATCAACGGAGCAGACATTAGTCCATGCCCCCACATTCGATCCAGATAGATGTGCCTCGTTCGTCTCAATCCCCAGCGAGTTCAGCGTGGTGTGCCAGAGGGCATGGCCGCCGTAATACTCCTTTGGATAATAGATTTGAATAGGTCCACTGGCCCCAAGGGCTTGGGCATCGTATATAGCTTTGTGTTGAGTCTGAGTTTCAGGCTCGGGTTCGAAGAAAGTCTCAGACTTCTTAAAATAAGGACTGTACTAGTTCAGTATGAGTCCCAAGGCATTGTCTTCATTCAGATCCGTGACCTCATTATCGCGAATTCAATGTCCGGACCGGGATTTAGTAGAATTGATCACTGCGTACTCTGCCCCAGGAAAATCCGCGGCGATCCCTTCTATATGTGCAAGAACCCTTGGCACCTACCTAACACCCCGGTCTGATAACAAACAAGCTAGAAATTGATGATTGAAAAGATAACAACTTACAGCAAAGCATTCCACCCCCAGCCCCTATTTCCTAGTTCCTCCCAAGCATCGTAATCTTGCTTGTTTGCGCGATTCCAGGTCATGAAATTCAAGGCCGAGGTGCCCCCCATGACTTTGCCTCGAGGGAAGTCTAACGATCGTCCCCCGAGGCCCGGCTGAGGGGTAGTTGAGAATTGCCAGTCCAGATCCGTGCCTAGGGTCTGACCGTAGTTCCCAGGTATGTCAATCGCGTCATGACCGAAGACGGCGGGCCCAGCCTCCATCACACCGACGGTCAAGTTGCTTTCCTCCGAGAGGCGGGCGGCGACTGCCAAGCCGGCCGTACCACCCCCGACAATCAAGAAATCGAAGTCGCGCTTTGCAAACTCGGCCGCGGGCATGGATGACCCTACCATCCTTTCGCCGTGTGTTTGTAACACAAATGAAAGGCGGCGGCCTACCCAAGTATGAGACACCAGCGAGATAAGGGGAGAGCAATGACTATCGCTATCAATTACTCAACTGGCGTTTTCCAGAAGAGTGTCTGATCACTGCTGCTGGCTGATAAGAGAACAGCTGAAGAACCCCCCGGCCGGCAATGGCTTCAAGGCATGTCGTTTCCAAACCGGGGAGATATTTAGTGGCCCGGCGCCGCTATTCATGCGGATAGCCCAATTGGAGAGCAGGCCGCTTCCCGCGAACAGGGGCAAAAGCCCGCTAACCCGAGTCCATCCCACGGAACCCATACTCTCTTCAAATTGGCGTCGGCATTTTGGGGATAGCTTCGCTAACTTCGCGTAGCGTGGACTTTGACATGTCGGCGGAATCAGCAGCCCCTGTATGTACTATTACGGGGGTGTGACCCGGTCTGCTCGTGCCGTAATGTAATGTCCCTGGATGGCTTGACGGCGCTGTAGGCTTAATTCGGCGCTGTTGACAGGGCTCAGTCATTCCCTGGGAAAGTCTCAGCGTGGGATGCCACCTGAGACAGGATCTGCTCCGGGCGGGTTGGGGGCACCGAAGACAGTCCTAGTAGCTAGATTTTAATGGACTCGACAGCACAAATAATAACTACATGTGGATGACCGCGAACTTCCTCTCTCCAGTAAATCACCCTGACCATCCGGCCCGGTCGTCTGGACGACTGCGGAGTTCCGACCGAATCGAATGCCGTCAAGACAATGGTCGATTTCGTCGACGGCCTCGCCGCAGAATCATGGAGTCTCTACGCGCTGGGGATGATATTAATTGCCTGTCGACTGTGAGTTTCCAGCCTGCGAAAAATGTCACCGGCTTGCTTGATCAGCGAGCGGTTCGATATTCCCCAGCAAACAAGAGTAGATTCACTAAACGGAGATGCCCTATTAGCGCTTCACGTCGAATGAAACTAGGAGGATGGACCAAGTTGCAGATTGAGGACTATCTCATGTGTTTTGTTGCTGTAAGAGAAAACTATGTGCAGTACATAGGTCGCCACCTAACATAACTATTCCATTCAGTGTACCTTCACAGCCAACATCTGGGCTGTGAACGAAGTTGCAAAGAATGGAAGCAACTACATGTCACCCGAGGTCGCCGCATCTCTCACACCTGAGGAAGTGGATAGAGCAGTTTATGGCAGCAAGATGACACTCGCCTTGGAAATGTTCACTCTTGCTACCGTCTGGCTTGTCAAGGCATGTTTGTTGATCCTGTACCACAGGTTGACGTGAGTGCTCTATACAGGTCACTCGACCTTTGCACTGACATTGCTAACCAAATACTGATAGGCTTGCGTTCGATAAAGAGTATTTAGCTGTAAAGATGATTGGCCTGTTCTGTATCGTGGGCTACATACTAGTTACCATGCTCTGTCTAACCTACTGGTGTACTCCTATCGACGAATACTGGCGCGTTCCAGTAAAATACTGTACGAATCCCCGTTCCAAGCGATCTACTCGCGGGATATTTCGTCAGATTAATCACTGACTTGCTAGCACAATGCGCAACTTACTATAACCACATGATATTTGCAACAACCTTCAACATCTCGTCCGATTTGATGCTTTTGGCGATTCCCATCCCAATCATCATCCGCAGCCAGTTGCCACGGAAGCGAAAAGTCGTGCTATGTCTTGTTCTTGGACTAGGCGTGCTCAATGTGAGTATTCCTACATAAACGCCGGTATTTGCTATTGGCTAACCATGAGCTCCTGGACAGATCTTGGCCGCCGTTTTGAACCGGTACTTCAACTTTTCAAATCCAAACGATCTACGATACGTATACTGGTATGTTGGCGAAGTGGCAACTGCGGTCTACGTCGGGAATATACCCCTTTGCTGGCCACTGTTCCGGCGCGTCTTTCATCTGGATACGTGGTCTCGCCTTGTTGGCGAGCAATCACCAGACCAACCTAATAGCAGTATACGACCAAGAACTAAACGATTTCCCGGCGGAAGGGCACTATGGGACACGCACACGGAGACCGTGTGGGATAAGACGAAAAGAAATAGTCGGCCAGTAGATGCCGAGACATCGAGTGTGGGCAATGCAAGTGAGGAGAGGATATGGGACGGTAATGGGACAATACCAGGAATGAATAACAGGGGAGAGGCTCTGGAGCTCACGCCAACTTGGCAACATAAGGCGAATTGGACCTTTGTCGATGCGGAACCTCATGGACAAACGACGGTGGAAAGCGGGATTGCGGATGATAATAAGAGTGGGATACATGTGGTGCATACTACATCTATCTCTCATGAGACATGTCCGAAATAGAAAGTAATGGCTCTTTATGACTAACTAGGAACTAACAAATATCATGTTGTACAGTGAGACTTGATTTTCACCATGGCACTCGTAGTCTGGGCGATCCGCGGACATCAGTGTGTTGATAGTACCCCTGAACTCGCTCATAGAATTGGTTCTCGGACTCATGAACAGTCGTTCAAGACAAGTATCATGATTATCGTGTATTTACGATTGAAATCTGCATTCTTCCGCGTCCAAGGTCCTTGTAGTCCCACTATGCTGCGCTGTCGCAACGGGGGTTCGGAAAGTGTTCCTCCTAATCCCTGTGACCCTGTCTGTGCTGCTCACTGAATGCACTGATGGCTCGCAGTGGCGCTCCTGCACGGCGACCCCTCCAACCACCCATTAAAGACAGGAGCTTCACTACGAATGTCACCCACGCCGCCACTGCAACATGTGCATTGGAGCCATGGGTTTATGCATATCTATCCGGCTGAACTGCCCAATGGAGGGCAGACAAGCATTCTATCGTACAGCATTGGTAAAGCTTCTGTATGCAAGCTACATCTGAGAGCGGTAAGCATATAATCGTAGGCTTATCGAACTGTATAGGCTCCCCGCCTAATGCCACAGATAAAGAGGTCATGGAGGTAGCTCCAGACATGCAAGCGAGGATTACTGCTTTCTTCTGTCCTACAGCCCTGGAGAGCAAAGATTGATCTAATCTAAGCCCATAATGGCGTCTCAATTGCAGGACGTCGAAAAGAGAGCAGACAGCATTCAAATTGTCGGCGATAGCTCTTCTAAAGAAGAAGCGGGCTTGGACCTGACGATCCCCGTCCCCTCCTTCCTTCGCCAGCTGAACGAGCGCATTGAAGGCCTGGCTGGGTTCGAAGCTCGTGGAATCACGCGAGTACCGCCTGAAGAGCGCCAGCCGCCGTCTCTCGCCAGTGATATCCAGGTCGCCTTGCTATGGTTCAGTGCCAATGTCTCGGTCAATAATCTTGCCGTTGGACTCTTTGGTCCCCTTGTCTTCGGCCTGGGTTTCCTGGATAGCGCCATGTGTGCTGTCTTTGGAGGGCTCATTGGCAGCTTGTCGACGAGCTACATGAGCATATGGGGTCCTCAAAGCGGAAATAGGACAATGGTGCGCTCAATATCTCATATGATGTATGAACTCTTCTGAACTAATGCCACACAGGTGGTGGCGCGTTATTTTATGGGGTATTGGCCGTCTAAAATCCCGTGCTTTCTCAATATTGTTCTGATGGTCGGCTATTGTACAATTGACTGTATCATTGGAGGTCAAATGCTATCTGCAGTCAGTGGGGGAACTATGACAATTGCTGTAGGGATTGTTGTCGTTTCTCTCGTTAGCTGGGTCGTTGCAGTCTTTGGAATGGCGCTTTTCCATCACTACGAGAGGTAATCCATAGCCTATTTCCAGCGTTTAATTCTCGTTGCTAACGATCCAACAGGTTTGCATGGATCCCCCAGGTTCTCGTCCTGTTCGTCTTGGTAGGCTGCGCTGGCCCATACTTCGACGCATCTGCAACCTCCATCGGTGACAAATCAACAGTGGCAGCCAACCGCCTGTCGTTTCTCTCCCTCTGCCTCTATGTCCCCAACTCGTGGGCAGCTGCAGCTTCTGACTTTTACGTGTACTACCCGGAGAAGACATCCAGGCTGAAAATATTCTTGCTAACCATGACCGGGCTGTGGCTGTCATTCTCTCTTGTGTACGTGCTTGGAATCGGGCTCGGTTCGGGGATCGCGAATCACCCTGCTTGGGCTGACGCGAACAGTGTTTCAACCGGTGCTCTCATTGTCGCTGGCTATGGACCTCTGAACGGCTTTGGAAAGTTCTGCTCCGTCGTCGTTGCTCTCGGCGTCATTGCAAACAGCATTCCGGGGACATACTCCGCCGCCCTAGGCGCCCAGGTCCTAGGTCGATACGGCAAGGCAGTTCCGCGCTGGGTCTGGTCCTGCGTCATGATTCTGATCGAGCTGATCTGTGCTCTGGCCGGGAGAGACCACCTGTTCCTTGTCTTCCAGAACTTCCTCGCGTTGATGGGCTACTGGGTCGAGATCATGATCTGCATCGTCCTGCAGGAACACTTGATCTTCCGTCGTAAGAAGCTCGGCTTCGACTGGGCTAGATGGGAGGACAAGTCGTACCTGCCTCTTGGCATTGCGGCTCTGATATCGTTCCTGCTTGGCTGGCTTGGCGCCGTGCTGGGCATGTACCAGGTTTGGTACGTAGGACGACTGGCGGAGTTAGCTGGCGGCTCTGATATTGGTGTGTGGGTTGGGTGCGGATTTGCGTTGATCTCGTTTCCACCATTGAGATATCTCGAGTTGAAGAAGTTTGGCAGGTAACAAAAGGCTCGATCTATCATCGACATGTTGAAATTAGTTCACGTTATAATTGATGAGTATACCATCTCAGGAATGATATTATTGGCTACAAACTCTGAGCAATTGTGTGGCTAGAGTCTTATAGCAATTCGTCCAACGTGACATTGTATTTGCCCTCGTCTATACATCATATAATTCATGGCTTCGTGGCTCTGATCGCACCGTCACTGTGTGAGTGACAGGACAGAATCCTGCAGGTCCTATAATCCGACATAATCTGCACATCTCAAGTGTTTCAACCCCATTGAACGAGCACTTGCTTCTTCCCTTGTTTTCCTTTCTTCTTTCCCTTACCACCCTCCGCATCAGCATCGCCAGTCGTTTCTGACGAGCCCGTGGCCTCTGGTGCTGAAGAACCTCCCCATTGGAAGCCCGTGCCTCTTCCCGTGCCAAGATCTCGTCTCACAGCGCCAGTCCCGTAGCCAAAGATTGTGGTAAGTGGCTTCGGTGCGGCCGGCAGCGCTGGGAATGCATCTTCGCTATTGGCACTAGCACCGCCTGTTCTCCTAATTGGGGCGGCTGAGGTAGTAGTGCGAGGTGTAGCCGTGGTAGCGGAGCCAGTGCCGCCAATCCACGACGGCTGTGAGGGTCTCGACGTCTTGTTTCCGCCAGGGAGTGCCGGGAAAGCCGCAGAGGATGAGGACGCGGACGGCAGAGCTGTCGTAGTCCAAGTGACGCTTGTAGTACTTGGTCCCGGCGTTGGTACTGGGTTGAGGCCGCCTGCGCTGCCTCTTCGTGTGCTGTTCTTGAGCTTGAGTACTCGGGTTGTATGCTTCTGCTGAGCAGCTGATGAGCCTGGATGAGTGGTCGGTGAGGACGCAGCAGCATTCGCCCAACCACTTGACGATGTTGTAGCACCGTGCATGCCTCCCAGGCCAGGTAGTGATGGATAATCCTCGTTGATTGCCCTCCAATCATGCCATGCCTTCCGTAGTGCGTCTGCCTTGCCCTTGTCCTCGAAGAGGTCAGCCACCTCCCTGACAAGGGTGCCAAGCGAGTTTGAGCTGGTGTCGGAAAACAGCGCAAAGAATCCATCGATTAGTTGCGGCGCTGACATTTCGCCAGTCCGGAATGCTGATATATGGGATCTAAATGTCGTCATCTTGGTGGCGTCGTTGCCCAAGAGGTTGGACGCCCGCTCAATGACTGCCCCATGACGGACAAGGCGTGCCCGCTCTTGCGGAGGAAGAGAAGCGGTATCGGTTATTGTGAGAGAGTCTAAGGCGTCGGCAAGTGGTTGTGATTGTTGAGGAGCGGGAGCACTTGTTCGAGTAGTAGGCGTTGGGCCAGATGAATTGGCGGTTGATGTCAGCTGGCCGCCAAATGTACGGTTGGATACGGACTGCGCAGAGTGGATCGCCATCTGCCGCTGGAAGGCGATCTCGTCTCTCCGCAGAGGTTGTGCAGAGCTCCTGGGTAAGGCCTCTGCATTCGGATCCCTTCCACGTCCTCGTCCTTCTCTCGTACTGCCACCACCGCCGCCGCCGCTACTACCTCCACCTCTCCGTTCTTGTTGGTATGTCTGGCGGTAGTCAAAGCCAGAAATATCGACCACTCTTGCGTCCCTTCGGACATCTTTTGACAAGCTGTCGGCATGTTCGCTGAGCTGATGGGCTTTGAGGTCCATCTCTGACTCAAAGACCACGAATTTCTTCTCAAGACACTCGCGATCAAAGCACAGGAAGTGGTCCTTGCGAAAGTGCTCTTCTAAGGTATTGTAGTTGAGGAAATAGTGGGGTTGGCGCGAGTCTCTTCGATCGCAGATAAAGCAACGTTCGTGCTTGTTCCTGCAGTGCTCATAGAGCTTGTCGCCATCGTAAAATCGCTCTCCACAGAAGGTGCATAGCGGATGCCCCTTGAACCCAGTCTGGTCGACTGCGCCCGGTTTGTCATCACCATGCCTCATATGTCTCTCCAACTCCTTGTCAGTAAATAGTTCGTGCTCGTGGGTGAACACCTTCTTGTTTCGCGTGCAGAGGTCGCACATTTTCTTGTGGTGGACTGAGCGGACATGGCGATGGAGGTCGGGCCAGCCGAGGCCAGCAAAATCGCACGATTCATCAGGACAGTTGTATCGCAGTAGTAAGATTGTATCCCCTACGATGTCCTCGTTCGCGTACCGAATACCAATATTGTCGTCTGTACTTGAGATATCGGCGTCTGTATACTCTTCGAAACGTTTCGCCGGGTCATCGGTGAAAACGACGAGGGGTGCTGGTGTCTACAACAATATTGAGTTAGTAAATCACCTCGCGAAGAATATGAGTTGGGACTGTACTCACCCGACAATGTGCGCAATCCTTGTTCTTGTAAAGTGCTCGCATACGGAGGGCGCAAATGTGACAAGTAAGGTGATTGCACGGCGCAATTGAGTGGTGGATGATGGGGTTGGCACAGATGAAGCAGACTTCAGCATCAGCATCGTCGTCGCCTTCGACTCCATCCGCCTTGGCTGTCGCGTCGCGGGGGCGTAGGATGGCATCTTTGGAGCCAGGTTGAGTCGGTTGCGAAGCTTCAGTAGTTGAACTCTCTATTGCATCTGGTGCGGTTGTAGAATTAGGACCAGCATTTCCTCTTCCACGCCCTCGACCTGCCCCGCCTCCACGACCGCCGCCGCCGCCGCCGCCGCCTTCACCGCGTCCCCGTCCACGGCCTTTGTTGCCTCCTCGACCTCGGCCTCTTGTCCCGTCGCTTCTAGCGCGTGCGGAACCTGGGGTATTGTCGGAGCTTGCGGCTTGATTTGTCGCCATGTTGCCGTTGGCCGAGGCCATTCTCTCAGCAAGTGTTCGAGGCAACGGGGCAGCTATCAGTCTTGATGTATGCCTCTAGTTTATTTCTTGGGATCTGCTTGAGGTGCGAGGAAGCTTTGGATCGCGACGATATGTACTGTATACTCCTGTGATTGACTGAATCTGTGATAGCAATTTTTATCACAGAAGGATTTGGTGGAAACCAAGCTGCCTTTAAGGCTGAGGAGGGAGGTTGCAAGGTCAAGGTTGAGGTCGTCGACGGCGGGGCAATCGAGGGCAGCTTTTCGTTAATCAGCCATAGAATTTGCCAGATGATGGCCGATAGGAAGTGGGATGAATGTGTGGCGTGCACGGACCAACTGTCCAATCATTTGGTAAGAGGGCAACTGGACATTAGCATTCTCATAGTGATAGACTGGCCCTGGGGCTAGGACAAACTGGTCTGGCCGGGCCTGTCATCCAAATTCCGATGCGTCATCGCAAAGCGCAGCACAGCACTACACTGCACTCAGGTAGGCTATCCCTGCTGGCGAACTGGCGCTTTAAAGCCCTGGCTGACAAGGGGAGAGATCCATGTTGAACCACCAGGTTGGTTTGCTGGGTGCAGGTGGCGGAGCAAAGCAATTGATCCTTTTCATTGGTAGTAATCATATAGCCTGGCCTGTTAGTCACCCCGAGAGAAGAGATCTCTTTGGCATGTTTGAGATGAGCCATAGCCAGTCATCTCTGCAAGTCAGCTCGCTACTCTTTGCTGGCTCAGCAGCTTAGGGATAATCGTTGTACAAAGAAACAAACACATGAAGGGTTTTGAGCTCTGGTTGGAGAGGCCATTAGAACAGTAATAGACAATGAATAGGACAGGATTTGGAGGATTGTCACTAGGCAGTCACTATATTTACTATATCTCTTCATTTCCTACCTGGATCGCCAATGCCTGGAACAGATGACATTGGCTCGTGTCGAGCAGGCCGGCACCGAGTAACTCCCACCCAACTGTCCCTAACCTCAACTGTGAGCTATATGCCTCCCTAATATCGAAACTATTGTCCACGGCAGTTCACCCGTTACCTCCTCCCTCAGCAAACATCCGCCTCCAGGTGGTTAAAACGGTCGAAGAATATTGATACCACGTAGAGGGCGGAAGAAATGGCACCCCCAAGCAAGATACTCAAGTCGAAGATCACCACGCCGTTCCCATGTGAGTTCCATATTGCTCTCATCAAGTCATAGCAAAAAAACAAAAAAAAAAAAAGACAACGCCTCTTCGACTCTGCACGGCGAGGTTGTGCAGAAAATGGGCGTTCCCAACGGTCATATCTGATCCAGGAGACTGCAAAATAAAATGTGACACCACCAAGTGCTCCTTACCAAAGCAACGCCACCGAGGGACGCCTCCCACGCAACACTCCTGTATCTCGATGTGTGGTGGTGGAAAAGATCCTCACTCATCAAGGGGATAGAGCTGGTTCCCAAGAAGCTTGTTCATCTGGAACATGTCAACCCTGGCTTGCTTAAATATTGCTTGCATCTTCTCATCGCAGCGTATTTGCCGCTTGTCGCTGGGGTCTTGGAGTTCGTTGGCCTTGATATGCTCCCATAGCCGCTTGACAACCTGGGGGCGCGATAGCTGTGCAGGAAGATATGTTAGCAGACGCTTATAAAAGCTTAGGGAGTAGCAAATAGAACATGCCTGGCTGGTGCCACAAAGCTCGGCCAACGGATAGCTGAGATTGAACTCTTTCTGGAACCCACCCCCGGCCTTGCGCTTCTTGGTGGTTCCAGAATCTCCGCTTGCATCTAGGTCGCTGTCGTCGTCGGCCTTGATCTTCGATGCGCTCTTCTTTTTAGGTGTCTTCTTCTTGTTCTTCACGACCTTGCTCGGGCCTCCTCCCCTGGTCGTTCGAGAGCGGCCAAGCTGGTTCTCCTGCGCCTGCAACAGGGCTGCTAGTCGTGCGTCGTCATCTTCCGTGGACTCGCGCTTCTGCTTCTTCTTGGCCGGCTCAGCCGGGAAAGATACCTGGATCTCGGCGTCCGCCTCGTCTTCGTCGTAGTCTCGCGACGAATGACCGTTTGCCGCGCGCTCGGTTGAGGGCAGAGGGGCGGGAGGTGGTGTGGCGGCGGTCTCCACGCTCGGAACGGAAGAGATGGCATCGAAACGAGCTTCGATCAAAGCCTTGATCGCGATCTGGGCAGTAGTTCGTGAGTCTAAGCTTCCAGCGTGTGGGGAAGGGCCGTCACGGATAGAGGCATTGCATACCTTTTGTTCGCTCAAGTCTTTACCACCGAGGGCTCTCTCGAGTCCTTGACGGACCTTTTTCCGCGAGATCGTGGCGAGATCGGCGGTCGCGAGGATCGCATCGATGATCCCCGTGTACTGGGACTTCTCCTCCGAGGTCACTGCGTACAATTAGCCATGTTGTGGCGAGAGAAATATGCTCGGGGACCGGTGGGACATACAAGGTGCTGACATTTTGTCCTCGTAGCTCGGCGCATCAACCGGTGTGGTGGCAGGAGGACAAGCTGACAGCAAAGGCCCGAGGTGCAGCCCTTGCTTAGACGGACAGCGGGGAGCTCAGGCAGATGAGCCTTGAAAATCGAGAGATTGCCTGATGAAGTGACGAGCAAAGCAAGCGGAAGCGGAAGCGGATAATGGTGGTGTAAGAAGCGAGTGAGGGTTCAGGCGGTGGTGGTTCGGTCACAGCATAGCTCCAGCAGTGCCGTCGGGAAGAGCTGATGTGGAGGATCGGCGCGGGCGGTTGACGATGCGACGAAATTGGCGAGGCCGGAACCCTGCCCAGAAGAGAATGTGGAGAAGGTGTCCGCACGCGGGAGACGGGCCCTCTAGCTCGACTCTCGGCGATAGATCGACTCTGCAGAGACAGCAGAATGCAAAGTAGGAAATTGAGTCGATGGCGACCTCAAGATGTTGTTAGATGATGCAAGTTGTCAGGGCCTGAAAGTCTCGTTGGTGTCTGTCCTGGCTCTTCACATCAGCGTGTTGGAGGAGGTGTGGCCGGTGTGCCATTCAGTGTCAGTGTCAGTGTCAGTGTCAGTCAGTGCCCCGTTCCGAAAAGCCAGCGAATGGGTGATGGCGCAATGCTGGATGTTACAGTAGAGTGGTCTACTGCGTAGTAGTGCAGCCGCCACCTGTGAGGCTCGATCGTGTGGCTGGGAAATGCCCTATCGTCGGAAGAAAAGAAAAAAGGTACGTACCTCGCCTCCTCGGGCAGTTTCTACGGGAAGGTTTTCGGGTGCCCCACCTCCGCCCTAAAAGCAAACCCACTGGACTCGTCCCGGCGGCACTTAGTTCCTCGACTACCGAAAATGGAAAGCAGGGGACAAAGCCGTGTTTAAGCCTCACATGGTATCAAAGGAGGTGCGAACGGCTCATTGCTAGTGGTGATTTCGGGACTATACTAGGGCCGGAAAACGATTCTTCACTTCTTTTCCCTTTATTGAAAAGTGCTTCAATGATATCAGTGTCAAATACTATGGGGACTAAGTAGATTCCCCGACAACTAAAGATACTGGTTCCTCACTTGTCTGGAATGACCTGTGAATTCGGCATCAGAGACCAGCCCAAATGGAGAAAACATAACCCTGTAAAAAAGGATTCGGAAGCGTCTTAACAGTCTATACGTCATATGTCAAGAGCCATGTTAGCCATGTGCTGTAGTAGACCTCCTACAGGGTAGGAGGGCCCAAAATGGTAGACGTTGCTTAAGGGAAGGTTCCACGGTCAGGGCCAAAATATCCCCTTTCAGGAATTGGCAAAATGCCCACGCTTGATCCGTCGACTCCAGCCCAACTAACATCATTGCCCCACCAGCTCAGGCTCTTGGGATGATACCCAACAGCAAAAAACATCACCAGTGCACTCACGGCAACCCCGGCTGTCAGTGCGGCCGAGAGAGTGTAATTGTACTTCTCCCACCTGTGAATAAGTATTAGCGTCGCATTTGGAGCGCCCTTTCCTTCTAGGTGTGGTGTTGATCTCTTCTCCCGGATTCAATGACTTACCATGCTAGTCGATGTCTTGGTAGCCAATACATGAAGATATAACTCAGTATGAAACCGGGAGTCTTGTATGACATGTTAGAGGGCGCCCAATGCTGCACTCCCTGCACTACAAGAATGGGGTTCCTGTGCCAGGAATCAGTTTATTTTGTGGTCATTCGCGGGGGAACATTCGAATGTTGGTATTTGACTTACAGCCACAACAGCGATCCCACAAATGGGAAAAGAGTCTTGTCAAGGACTGCAAAGACTCGAGGGCTCAATTTCAATCGCAGCTTTTCCTTGACGGGTGGTAGATATTTGGGACCAAGGCCTTGTCCGACGAGGAAGACAATCGAGATTCCGAGGCCGATCAGGAAGCACCACTTGAGAAGTGGATAGATAGAATTGAACATTCGAGACGACCCAAGCAATCCCCACATCAAGCTATTGGAATACAAGGGTGCGCCGTCGTTTGCACATGTAAACCGACTAGGCTGATTTGGTGTGCATAGCCCTTCAACGTTGTTCAGGATGAAGTTCTGCGTCGCCACCGCCACGAAGCATGTGATGATAATAGTACCAATTTGCGACCTGAAGACGGCGCGAGGAGTAAGTTTTGAATAGTGGGCCATCTTCTGATCTTGGACGTAGTTATCACTATATCCAGCGAGTGCCCAAGATCCCAAGGTTTGTCCAAAGAGAAAGGCGTTGGGGTTGTTCGGCAACAGACTACATTTTCAACGGTCAGCGAGTCTTAGGCAACCACCACAACTAGCCGCGACTTACAACCCCGTGATAACTTGAATTAAGCTTCCCAAACCTAGGTTGGTCCCTGTGGTTGCTGATAAAAACGATAGCGGAACCGCAAAAATGAGGTTGATGCCAATGAGGAGGAAGACCAGCCAGATCGGAATGTCAAGCGGGTAGATTTTTAAAAAGATAATGGAGAGTATGATAGCTCCAACCATGATAATTAAGAAGAAGTAGTCTGGGACCTCTGGGAATTGGCTCATGATGCGGCTGTGCACATCCATATGGCTTTCGTAGTTCCCCTTGCCATGTCTTAGGCCTTTGTAAAAGTCGATGTAAGCTTGGCGCATGGTGCGCCACTGGTTACCCATGATGTATAGAAAATATATTGGGTAGAATGCAAAATTTGCTCCTACTGTCAGTATATACCCGGCGGAATAGAATGGGGGCGAATATTGCTGGTATAAATCCGGGTCAAGCTTGTTATTGACGACCACATTTTGGACAACATATGCTGTCCCATCATTTGCAAAGGCCGAGGACGAATTGATTGGAAGGTATGCTGTGTTATACATATTACCGTAGTATATTCCAAGGATTATCAAGCCACCGAGGATGCCCCCAAAATACATAGTACATGTACTGAAGAATGGCTGGGCAAGCGGCGCATACGACGATGAAGCCACGACCCAGTCGAAGGTGGTAATTGGGTTGAATAAGCCCAAACCTAGGGATGAGCCTGTCAATATAGCGAGAGTCACGTTGCTCGGGGCTATCCAGGTCATCCAGTTGAATGTTGAAAGTGCCTTGAAGAGAAAGCCTGGCAACCACTAGCAAAAGGGAGTTAGTATCACATACTTGACGTTTCCAAGGCTTGATAGCTTGTTTCTGATTGACTTACATAGTAGAAAAACATGCCTATAGTGACAATGTAGAAAAATTTATACCGTGATATTGTCCACCCTGAGATATTCTCTCTCGTTTCAGGTCGAGTTAAGGTGCGATTCATGGCAATCGTTGGGAGAATTGTCGGCCAGAGTGCTTTGACAGGATACACACTGAAGCGCCGCAAGTAGCCAGCGAAGCCCATACCCATTAGCTGTACAAAGAGTGTGAGGAGCATCATGTATCCTGACGTGATATAAGTCTGACCGTAGTAGACTGGAGATCTTTGTACAAGGATCATGCCATAGCTATTTGTTGTATATATAGCAATGTTATATGTGATAGTTGCAAACATCTGCTCTCGAAAGTGCCAAGGTCCAGGATTAAGAGAATGGCGGATGCCTGCAATTGTAATGCCCCAGTCGGGAAGGACTTTTTCCAGAAATTTCGCGCAAGGGTACAGTAGGATTTGTATAACAGAACCACTAAGACCTTCCCTGGTATGAGTATTTTTGACTGGTATTCCACAGGTTCTGGCTTAGACTTACTGATGGAAGGGAATCTCGAGTTGAAGAATGTAGACATGACTAGGGCAAAAGATTAGCAATTGTCTCAACAATTTAGTAACCCAACCCGTGACAGTAAGCTCTAGACAACATTCAGATTGCCTTGAAAACCCACAAGTTTCTTTCGCAGCAAGGTAGAGAATTTGGTGCCTACTCACAAGTTCCAATGACAGCCCAACCAATACCCAGGAAGTATGCTCGGACGGTTTCCACGGGTAAGTCAATACGCTCAGTCGGATCGGCGACTGCACGAACTCCTGGATAAGGAGAGGAGTATCGCAGCATGGTAGCATCAATTCTCAAGTCACGGTCATAAAAATCTCCGTAAAGTTTATGTCCTTGCAATAACGCTCGCATGCGCTGCCGCATCTCATCTGGAAAATTCCAGTCATCCGAGTGAAACTCGAGGCCTTCCTGAACAATAGCTAGCGCATCTTCCTCGCTCATGTTGTTGATCTTGTCCAGAATATAATCACCCTCGCCATTGGGAGCCAAGATCTCAAGCATCTCGTGAGAGATCTGGTCTCCAAACCGCTCGGTCGCACCTCCCGCTGGGGTTTTCTCCGGATCTGAGGCGACTGGCCGGACGCCCTCGATATCGTCTACCACTTCTGGCTTCGACATCTTGGCCGACGTCTCAGTTTAAACGCAATGAATATCAGAGAATGGGAGACAGGAAGAGCGTGACAAGATCTCAAAATTCACAATCTAAACATAATCTCATACTCTTTACTTGCATCGAAATTATATTCGCCACGCACAGATGACCCCAGCGGAAAGCGGCCGACAAGGATTCGGCAAGCTCCATTTTCTGGTGAGACCTTCCTTATCTTAGCCGCGGGACGTTACATTGCTGCATACCCACGTCTTTCTACAAAGGGAAGGAATGAAAGCACACTGGGATGTGATACTGCTTTTTGCCGTAGGTTTGGTTGTGGCTCTTGTGGGACTTGCTCTACTGTGCCGAGCGCTAGCATGGGCCTCGAGCCAATAAATACCAGGATTGCTTATCCGGCTGATACTTTACTGTCGTGTGGTACATACCCCGCAAAAGTGTGTTCCGTCGAGGTGTGCCGAATTGACAGCAGCCAGTCTTAACATACCCGAAGCTGGAATCTTAGCTTTGATCCCTTGGCATCTATACATCTATAAACTTGAAATAGTAAGTGAGACGTTCACACGCTGCGAGCACTTGAGAGCCCGCATGTGAAGAGACATTGGCGTAAACGCGAATGTGTAGATCAGAGAAAGATGCAGGCTTTGCTGCGGGGGTTGATCATGTGGTCAGCACCACTTAGCTGTTGGCTGTGTGGGTTCTGTGTGAGTGTAGATAACCCGACCCACCCCTTATCCGGGTCACGATGTCCCGACTCGCTCCAGACATCCAGGATGAAGATCCCAAGCACCATCACTGCGAACAAGCGGCACATACTCGGTGATTAGGTAACGCCATGCTACCATAAGAAGAGGCCTACAGAATAGCTTGGTTTTATGTACTTAGGTATAAACGGGTAATCAACGCCGGTAGGTAGGTTAGCTGGTCCAGGTAGTCAACGCTATCATTGGAGGAAGACGTATAGGTATACCCACATTTTAGATTCCTGCCGCGATGAAGCTAAACCTCGCGAACCAGTCGAACCAAAAACTTCTATTTCTCTTTTGTTATAGTATATCCAACGTTGTGCTGTAAATGCTATGCATGTTCATTCTTTCAAGTCTTGACGGATCTCAGCAAGGTGTTTGTAGGCGCTGAACTCTTATAGCCGAATTTGATCCCGAGCTATGATGGAAAAACCTTCAGCAGAGCATCGCCATATGCTTTGTATGATAATTTCATTCGCTCGATGTCATATTCATTCCAATAACCTCCTCCGGCGAGAGCACTTTGTGAATTCCAATTAGAAAATTTGGCTTGTGCCTGAGCGGCTGTAGTGCCCTGTGATGGCTTGGAATCATTGACTACCCACAATAACGGCGTGACCTTCATGCCAAGTGTGCTCTGCCAACCTCTGGGATCGTTACCTGCGCCGCCATCATAGCATTGTAGGTAGACCCTATCGAGTAATGGCCTCTCAAGGCCTTTGTTCAGCTTCGTTTTGACATTGCTCCAGAATGCGGAGTTGGTGTAAGGTGCAATTGTGTAGTTATAGCCGATTGTCCCTAACATGCGTGCGAATGCAACTGTGCTTGCAACGTCATATATGGACTCGTCGTCATTATTGACAGCGTCGAGGTTCCATGCTGTTTTGAGGGCCTCGAAATTGCGGTGTAGAGGCGAATTCGCAACTGGGCCTGGGGTGCGCATTAAGTCGCGTACATGCTGGGCATTCATTGAAATCTCGACGCGATCGATGCCCGTTGAGTTTCCTTCTTTGAATGAGCGTACTTTCTCCGCAAGCGCTACACCGCCGACGTAAGTGCCGTTATTGCTTGCGACGATAGTGTCCTTGCTGCCTGCAGTGTTAGAGTAATACATGATATCGCCATTGTCGAGGATTCCGATATTGAAGATGACGAGAGTGTTGAAGCCAGAGGTTTTCAACGCTATAGTGTCAGATTTCAATACATCTTTGAATAGGAATATGCTCCTGATATTAGACCCGCTTGCTTCGGAAAAGTCGAAAAGATATTGCAAAAATAGCTCGAGGAGTAGAAATCTGGTCAATGAGTGAACCATCATCATTCTTGAGGAATTTCATTGTGAAGGGGTAAAGAGTAAGGGCAGAGAAGGTGAACTTGAAATAGCTTAATTTTTCCCAGTCGCTTTCAGCATGCTGAAGACCAGACATTAATAATTGAATTAGTCGTTGTAATACAACCTACTCCGGAAGGACGAATCATAGCATAATGCGATCCACTACTCAATAACAAAAAGTTTTGGGGAATAATCAAAGGGAGGAGAAACTCATCAAACGGCTAAACGAAAACACCATATTTTCCCTCATGTCATTATAATGCAACGCAATTTTAGATTGAAATCTCACCCTAACACAACATACAAGACGAAACTTGAAGTTGTAGATCTTCTCCTTCGTAGGTTAGCAGATGTTGCTGCGGCTTGAGCAAGGCGGTTGATGTTCGACGTATTATTTAGTACATCCTCTCCTGCCACCAGACAAACCCCGTCACCGTTGACATAACGCGACTTAAAGTAAATGCGTCATAATCACTCTCTTCGTGACTTGCTATCGACATGAACTGTAACTCAGGATAAGTAACGTCAATCATGTCTGACGGGAGGTCACCACCTCGGCACAATTGTCACCACTCCGACTGTGGGAAAAGCTTTCGACTCGCCGAGCATTTGAACCGTCATAAGCTAAACCGTACGTGCCCTACCCGTCAGGGAGCTACCGCAAGCGCAATAGGGAAGTCTGACCAGTGCCGTAGCACAAACTCTACAATTAAATGCCCTTAATGCGACCACCTTTTCTACAGAAGAGATACTTTGAAACGTCATCTTATCCTGAAATAAAACAAGCGTACAAAGATAACCTACGTGGATGAATAGTGCTGCTATCCTCTGACATTGAGTGTTGTCCGCCTGGCCTACAACACAAAACCCAAAGTCCAATGCAGCCTACTTACAAATCACTAGAACATGAGGAGCCTAGTCTATCCCGTGGAATAGCATTGACAGTCCCTGCTCCCGAAAATGGGCATTATCGGGAGCAGGGACTGTCAATG